>NC_040035.1:27228806-27325549 GCF_003713205.1 Coffea eugenioides
AACTACATTAAAAGCTCATAAAGCTCATAAAGTCCATTGCTGACTTATCTTTCATGACAATTTGAAACGAAAATCTTGCCTCTAAGGAACCTACAAATCACTCGTGATCATAAGGTCATAACTTGTTTCCGTATGTTTGGCTATCGTTTCTACCCATACATTATAAACCCATAGAGCTTATATGTTGACTGAATTTTCTTAAGAAATGAGGGTGATAAACTATTTGCTTTCACCAAGATGTGATATTGAATGTGTTAGATACAATTTGAAAAAAAAAAAAAAAAAACCCTGACATACCATTCCCCTGGGCCATCTCAAAATCCTGAATAATATCCATTTGATTGGTCCTAAAAGATGAGCTCATAAGAAAAGTGATCCTTTTCCCTCAACACCGATCCCAAAATGAGGAAGAGATCTTTTACAATTTGGTCTTATTTTGAGGGATTTATCATGGAATCTTCTACATGAGTTTGGATATGACATTTAATTTTTTCATTTGAAAAATGTAGTTTCTATTCACATTGTATGTGATTATTTTGCAACTAAAATAAGCCCAAATTGGGGCAAATTTTTTGTAATATCTGTGAGACTTCACCAAATAAGTTCAAATTGAGGCAAAAGTTTTATAATACATTTGTAGGGTATGTCCAAGATCAAGTATATATTTTTAAAATCTTGATAAGTCAATACTTTGCATGAATCTTAATTGTTACTTCATTGCTCAAAAAAAAAATAAACAAAAAAGGTAAAAAATTGAAAAATTCAAGTGCTTTGAAAAATTCCCCTTATGCAGGTGTTTATGGTTGAGATCGAGGAAAAGTGCAATTCAAAACTTGCAAATTTGGAGATTAATCACGAATAAAAATGGAGCAATGATGCTACATTGTAAAGTGGAGGATCGGCCATTTGCTCAAAAGGAGTACATACTTCAGCAGCCAACTTGAAAAAAAAAAAAAAGAGAAAAGAAAAAAGGGGAATAAAGAAAAGAAAAAAAAAAGAGAAAAAGAAAGAGAAAATAAAAGAAAGGGGGAATGAGAGAAAAAAAAGAGAGAATAGTAAAAAAAAAAGGAGGAAAAAAATGAAAAAAAAGAAAAAAACGAAAAAAAAGAGAAAAAAAAAAAGGGATTGAAAAAAAAGAAAAAGAAAAAGAGAGTTTTCCCTTCGATTTTGCAAATTTTGCAATTGAATTCTGGGAGCATTTCATTGGAGATTACATTTCTAAGTTGGGGTAACACCTTGCCCTCTTATACTGTAATGGAAGTGGTAATACATGCCAAAACCGAGATTCCGTCCTTGCACATTTTGACAAAGGCTCAGGCAGAAGAAATCGAATGGATTAAGGAGCACAATGAGTTGCTGTCTCTAATTGATGAAAAAGAAGTTGAATGTTTGTCATGGACAATGCTATCATCAAAGGATGGTTCGTTAGTTATGGCAAGAAAGACAAATCTCGCTTATTTGAAGTGAGGGATAAGGTTTTGAAGTAAATTCTTCCGATTCAAGAGGAGGTTAAAGAAAAGTTTGTTCCAACTTGGCAAGAGTCATTTATTGTTCAAAGAGTGCTATCCGGAAGAACGTCCATTCGTACAGAACTTGATGGACAGGTCTTTCCTTTGCCAATCAATTCAGACATGTGTAATAAATTTTTTTTTTATCTGATTATGTGATTTTTCGTTTTGAAATACCATCTATGGCGGATCAAAGGCGAGCCTTTTTCTTTTCTCTTTAAACATCTTATCCCTAGTTTTCCCCATTGAACCTCCAGAATAATTTAACCCTTTATTTGATAGCCCTCATAAAGATTGCAAACCTCACACTGGGGTAAATTTTTATCTCCTGTTATTCCAAAAAAAAAAAAAAAGAAAAAAAGAAAAAAAGGATTCAAAAGCCAAACTGGGGCAATTTTTTTCAGTATTAATACCCTCATACTGGAGCAAATATTGATAGAACGTGATCTTAGGGTTTTGAAACCTTTTTGAAGATTTTGCTTTCAACCTTTAATATTTCTCCACCCCATCTGAGCCCATCACAAAAATTATGAAAAGTCTCGACCTCCGCTTTAGTGGCATTTCTGATAAAAATCACTTAATCAAATGACAAATAATGTCAATACACCTTCACCAATTTTGCATGGGAAGGATTATCGCACTAATGCCATCATTCTTTAAATATATTTCTGAGTTGATAAAGGTTGTTAACAAGATTTGTTCATTGAGTGAAAACCCGAATGGGTGTCTTTTCAAAAATGAAAAAAAAAAGAGAAAAAAAAAGAAGAAAAAGAAAAAAAGAAGAAATAGAAAAAGGAAAAGAAAATGGGGGTGACCTTAGGGAAAATCCGAAATGTTAAGGTCATCAATGTAAGGTTTTGGAGCACAAGAGATCATGAATGAAGAGCAGAGTGTTGAAACTTGAAACGGGCAGTCCTTCAGATCTGGTTATTAGAAAGAGTTGATTTGTGATACAAAGGGAAGTATAACTGACTGATGCTAAAAAATTGAGAAGATTCAACACAAGTTGCAGCACAATTCTTGGGGAGCAATTTTGATATCAAAAGATCATGCTTGCATGGTTCTCAAGGCCAAAGGAATCACAAGGGATCACATGGGTGGTGGCATTATGTGATCACTTTTTCTACCTTTTCGAAAGCATGAAAAATGTGGTTTTTGTTAAACATGATTTACGCTGGAGCAAATAGCAAAAGGAGTGAGCTCCAATTTTGGTAATGCGTTCTAAATCGGTTTTGTGAAAGAAAAAAAAGTGCAAAAAGAAAAAGAGTTTTTTAAAATCGAGAGGATAGTGACATATGTATGTACCTCTCGAATCTCATGAAGGGAGAATTGTCATTGGTATCCTTCTAGTTTTAAAATTCGTCACTTTGGACCTTTCCAAAAAAAAAAAAAAAAAAATCAATCAATCAAGAAAAACAAATTTAAATTCCTGTTGGAGCGTAATCGCGTCCCTCCGCGCATCAATTTAATTTCCTGTTGGTGAGTCTCAGCGTCCACCACGCACCCTTCTACCTCCCATTCTTGATCAATTTAATTTCCTGTTGGTGAGTCTCAGCGTCCACCGCGCACCCTTCTACCTCCCATTCTTGACAAATTTAAATTCCTGTTGGAGCGTAATCGCGTCCCTCCGCGCATCAATTTAATTTCCTGTTGGTGAGTCTCAGCGTCCACCGCGCACCCTTCTACCTCCCATTCTTGATCAATTTAATTTCCTGTTGGTGAGTCTCAGCGTCCACCGCGCACCCTTCTATCTCTCATTCTTGACAATTTAATTTCCTGTTGGAGCGTAATCGCGTCCCTCCGCGCATCAATTTAATTTCTTATTGGTGAGTCTCAGCGTCCACCGCGCACCCTTCTACCTCCCTTTCTTGACAATTTAAATTCATGTTGGTGAGTCTCAGCGTCCACCGCGCACCCTTCTACCTCTCCTTCTTGATAATTTAAATTCATGTTGGTGAGTCTCAGCGTCCACCGCGCACCCTTCTATCTCCCATTCATGACAAGTTACTTTTCTTGACTGTTTTGACCAATAATTGTTGTGCTTTCTCATTCATTTGGTGTTTCATGTTTAGAAGTTCTGAGAGCTCAGACTTTTTCGACTTTGCAAAGACCACAGTTGGTCAATGCACTTGTTTCATTGTGGTTCACTTGCATTCGAACTACATTTGACCTGATTCCCATGGTGGGATACGTAGGCAACTCTACATGGGTTCAGTCACATTTGCTGCAATGTTATTGCATCATTTTGTCCAATAATTTCAGCCAAGTGTTGGCTTGTTTATTTTAGTTCAGGTGCAGCTACAAGAGACAGGTAAGCAATTTGGTGTCTACGTCTTTGTCTTGAGTTTCTTTGAAACTCTAGACAAAGAGGGGCAAGCTGTAGACACCAAATTTTTATCAAATTTTAATATTTTCTCAAGATTTTTCTATTTGATGTGTTATTTACTTTCTTATATTTTAATGTGTATTTTTCTCATTTTTTGCAGGTTTGTTTTAAAAAAAATAATAATAAATAAAATAAATAAAATCAAAAAAAAGAAGAGAGAAAATCAAGAAAATCAAAAATCTTCTCCTAATTATTGCTCTTTCACCAAATGCACTATTGATCCATTTTTGCACTCAAAATCTCCAGGCACCTTTCTTTTCATGAGATGGAGAAAATCATTTTGGTGGATTTAACACTCAAACTCCACTTTTGGCTCAAAAAAAGATACATCTCCTGACTCTCTCGGCTCTCTCTGGAAAAAAAACGGCAGAAGGAAGAAAAAAAAAGAAGGGACACTCTCTCGGCCTTTTCTTTTGCTCTCAACAAAAACACTCCAAGCCAATACATCTCTCGGACCTTTCTTTGCTCCCAACAGACAAAGCCATAAAAGAAGAAAGGGAACTAGCGGTCAGACCATTGGAATTTAGGAATTCCACCACAAAGCTCAATCAAGTGACTGCAATATCCTAGAGGTATTTTTTTCTTTTTTTTTTCCGTTTTGTTTTTCACATTAAATTCATATTTAATTGCCTATTTTCTCCTGTTTTTGCTGCTTTGCATTGTTGTTGTTGGATTGTTCAAAAATTGGAAATGGCATGAACCGGATTTAGGAAAAGGAAAGGTTTATTGTGAATGCATGTTAATAGTTTGAAAAAATGCCAAAAAGAATTTTAGGGGGCTGTTTTGCTTTATTTTGGCCATTTTATGTTGTTTTCTTGTCAAATTAAGATTATAGTTGTATTGTAGAAGTTGCAAGGAGTGTTATGGTATAATTTTTGTGATTTTTGGTGAAAGATATAGTGTTTTAAAAAATAAAAAAACTGGACTGACTTTTTGCTTTCGGCCACCTTCGGATTATCTTTTGTAAAAATTAACTCCGGAAATGGAACCTACGCGAAAAATGGAGTGGGGAGGTGCATTTTGAGAAATTTTGGCGACCGGAGAAGCCGCCGGCGACCGCCGCCGGAGGCGGTGGCGCCACCTGCGGCCACCTGCGGCCACCATGGCCGCCAACTGAAGTAAGCTTCAGCTGGCCGAAGAAGGAGATAAAGAAACGGTGAGGAAGAAGAAAGAAAAGAAAAGAAAGAAAAGAAGGAAAGAAAAGAAAAAGGAAATTGGGCTGATGTTTATTTTTCTGATGGGCCAAGAGTTAGTTTTGGTTGGGTTTTGGAAATGGGTTTTGGTTTATTTTTCTCTTGGGTTTCTGTTGGGCTAAGAGACTGGAGCCCATATCTTTTGGTCGGGTTTGAGTGATAAAAGACGGGCTGGCCTGTGTGTTTTAGTTTGGACTTTCGGTTGGGCTTAGGTAGTGTCCGGCCCAAAGAAATAAAATAATGGCCCAGTGGCCTGTTTTCTTAAGAAGATCTGATTACGATTTTTCACTTTGGCCCCTGATCTTTTGAGTAGTTTCACTGCAGCCCAGAACATTTTAAATTTCTTTCATGTAGGTCCTTATATTAATTGCATTTTGGTCCCTGAATTTTATCTTTCATTTAATTTTGACCCCTGAACTTTGGAAAATATAATTTTTGTCCCCCAAAAGTTTTCAATTTTTTGCAATTCAGTCCCTAGTGAATTTTGACTCTCTTTATTATGATTGCTTCTTTTTTTTAATAGCTAATTATGTTACTTTTGAGTATGTTTAACTTGTAATTTTTAAATATTCTTAAATTTATTTACGTTTGACATATTAGTGTGAATTTAGTACTTTTATTATTATTATTTTTTCAATTAAATTGGTGCCATGATTCTTTTGTTCATTGTGAGTATAAATAGGATAATTTGACTCCACTTAGTCACCACTTCAAACGGGAGGTACTCCTATTTTATTATTTCAATGTCAATTACGTGCTCTTATGTGCTCCTATGTGTTCCTATGTGTTTATATATTTTTATATGCTTTATTTATTTGATTTAAATATTCATTCAAATTTTCTTATATATGTTTTAGTTAATTTTTTTTAATGATTCGAGAGGCATTTAAATACCTCAAAAATGTAATAGATAAGATAATTTGATTTGTTTTATTATATTTTTCCCTCCTAGATTGTAGTTAGGCGCTCCCCGATGTAATAGATAGGTTGCGTGTTTATGTGGCTTATGTGTTATGTGTTTTATCCGCTTTTCTTAGGATTTTGGCATCTAGATATTATGCTTACGTGTTATGTGTTACGTGCTCTTATGTGTTTATTTGTTTTAATTTATACTTTATTTGCTTCACTATGAATTGCCAATGCATGGCGTCACCACACTAGTCCAACGCTAGTTGTGGTTTCTCCCTCCGCTTACTTGCTAGTCCAACGCTAGTAAGGATTTTTAGAAATGGGTTAGTCCAACGCTAGACCCTTTAGGTTATCTTGCGCTAGATTCATCTTTGTGTGCTATTCACTACATTTTCATGCATATTTTCATTTTTAGGATCTTTTCTCATTTGCATGATATTTCCTATTATATTATCCCTTACCCTCTATAGGTACTAATCATGTCATTTAGAATTGCATCTCATTTAAGCTAGTTCATTTGCTTGTTCATGTTAGGATAATTATTTTTCAAACATGGGAAATGGGTGATTATAACTTTTTAGTTCAAATACCCCATTAATCCTTGTATAAGAAAACTAAGTCACGAGTTTTTGTCTCCCGTACCCTTTATGTTGCATTCTCTTTTTCTTTGATCACATATATATATGTATATAATTTAATTTCTTTTTTTATTTTTATTTCATCATTTGCATACTCGTGACACTTTCAAGGAATCATTTTGGCCTTCGCAATTAATGCGATTGGTTCAATTAAATCCTTGAATGAACATTTTGTTCCTTTCGGTATTTTTATAAATTTAAGATTTGCATCCATGTAGAAAACCTCCAAAATGTGATAAAATTAAAGGTTAGATTAGGAAAATTTTGACTAAACCTCGCAACTAGCTTAGACTAGGTTGAAAGGGTGCCTTAGGTTTGAGTTAATCGAACCTTTGCCTTCCCTTTCTTCAACCGTGACTCCCGAATCCATTTTCTCTTGTTTTCAAAGACCTGGAGTTGTCAAAAAGGGTTTCATTTTGTTTTACTTTATTTTTTTGGGTGACTTGGTACACCAAAACTCCATACCAAGTGGCGACTCCTATTTTTTCTTAAAAACCCTTTTAGACTAAATTTTGGACCCAAATTGTCGCATTCTTTTAAGTCCCATTCTAGGTCCTTTTTCATTTATTATTAATAAATCACATCCTTTTTATAAACACTTTCTTTTCCATCGCGAAAAAATGGGGCGCGACAAAAACTTTAGGGGAGAATCACGAGACCATAATTCATTTGACTTCAAGTGATTGCATGTGACGCCCCGAAAGAAGGAGGGTTGTCATTTTACATAGATCTTGGTTGGACGAGCGAAGGAGCGCAGCTTTTGAATTTGGAAAAGAAGAAAGAATTTTGAAAAAAGTGAAAGGGGCCAAATCCGGCCTGAAATTCGGCCAATTTCCGGCCGGAAATCTGGCCGGATACCTGGCCGGATTGCCTTGCAGTTTTGAAAAAAAAAGAGTTTGGCCACTGCCTCGAATCCGGCCAAGAATCCGGCCGGAAATCCGGCCGGATTCTGACGTGGCAGCTTCGGCAGCCACTTTTGACCAACTGTTTTCCTTGATAAATATCTTGTTTTGGCTGCTTTTGCTCTTCATTTTTCACCCTCCTTGGCCGGCTATTTTGGAGAGAAAACAAGAGAGGAAAAACTCCATTTTTCCCCTTTGATTTCCTTCTTTAAATCTTGAGATTTTACCGATAGTTTTGGAAGATATTTCACACAAGGGCTCACTAGGGTGGTTTAAAGCTTTTGATGGATTGATTTTGGATGGGAAGCTCTAAGTTGATAGCTTTCTTGAATTTGAGGTAAGTTGGATAAACAAGTTCCCTTTTGTTCTAATATTGGTTAATTGGTGGTTGGTGGTGATTAAATGTGTTGTATTGTGGAGTATTATATGGGTTGAAGGTGTGAGGACCCGCAAATTTCTCATATTTTTTCTCAAAAATGCCCTTTTATTTGGAAATTATTATTTATTAAAGCCCTACTACCCAATTATTCCACAATAAGTGTAAATAAACCTAGAAAGTAGGGTTTCACTTTTGGTTTCAAGATTGGAGCAAAATTAGGGTTTTCGCGATTTATCGCCGGATGAATTTTCGGTACTGAGCAAGGATCAAATTTGGTGATTAAAAGTGACTTTTAAGTGAGAAATAATATGTGATTAGGAGCAATGATATAGAGTTAGTGAATAGGAAGTAAAAACCCTAGTACGTGTGTTTTTAAGAAAAACAGCGCGAACCGACGGGTACCGCGCACTACCGATTGAACGCACCACTTGACCACCACTTTCTTACCATACAAGCTTATTGATATTTGAGCAAAATATCTTCTTAATTGTCAGCTGCCTTTGACCGAAAATTGAGGCTAAAATAACAAGGAAAAGGAAAGAGAAAAATGAAAGGTGGTGGTGGCGACACTTAGAGTTTCTTGACCAAGAGTTGGTCTTTCTTCTTATTTCCAAATTTTTCACTTTCCTCTTCATTTTTTCTACTGCTGGCCGACCAAAAGAGAGAGAGAAAGGGAGAGCAAAAGAAAACTTCTTTCTTCTTGAATCTTAGCCAAATCAAGTGAGAAAATCGATTTCCAAACCGATTAAAGTGTTAATTGTGAGTTGGGAAGCTAGAGGAACTAGAAATTTTCAAAGGAGGTGGATTATCACTCATCCAAGCTTGTCTTTGAGGTATTAAATCTGATCATGGTCCTTGATATTTTAAATCTTGCGTTAAGATGTTATTTAGCTTAAGTTTTGGCTTGATTTCAAGATGTGCAAGTGATTGTGATGATTATTGGATGAAATAAACAAGTTAGGGTTTTGGGGATTTGCTGCCAAACTTGATGTATGATTCATATAGGTTGTATTTAAGGTTATATAAGGGGTTTTGGTAGTGTTGGAAGTAAGAAATCAAGGAAGGTTGCATTGAAAACTGAAAATTCCAGATTTCTGGAAAATTTCCCCTCTTTCTGCCCGGTTTTGTTGCTGCATGTTAGAGGCCGAATTGGCCTTAGATAAAAACATGAAAGTTGTATAGAATGATATTTTATAGGTACCTACAAAATTTCAGCTCAATCGGAGCAACGTAGGCCGTGAAAAGACCAAAATACCCTCACTATTTTAAGGTTTTTCCCAGTAGTCCGTTTGGTCAGTTTATCCAGTTTATCACGTTTATTCACTAGGATCCGTACTGATTTAGCTTTTTACCAAAACATGAAAGTTTTAGTATTCTGACTTAGCTTTTAAATGTCTCAAAGAACACCTTAATCGTACCTTGGTAACCTGAGATATGACCATTCCAGTGCAGAGCGGTTAAATAGCCGACTAGTTAGATTTTGGTTCTGTAAATTGAGGATTTGACTAGGTTGCATTGGAAACTGGACTAAGTGATCTTCATGAAAATTGTAGCCCTGTGTCTTAGCTTCGAAACGGTATAAGTTGCGCCTCAATCCGATAAGCGTAGCCTCGGATGTGTTATTTCCGCAACCACACATCAAATCTGTCTTTTGCTAGATTGTATTTCCGCACTTGTTATTACTTTGATTCTTATTCTTATGATGTTATGAGCCTAGGGAACGGCTATTGACTTGCATTTATGATATATATGACTTTGGGATTGGCTGAGGAAAAATAATGAAGCAAAAATGGTTGGAAAATTAGGTAAACACAAAGGGCGTGCTGCCCAAATTTTTGCTCGAGGGCTAGGTTTCTATTTGAACTTGTATACTTTTGTTTGGCCAATACCATGACCGGCTTTCCATTTTAAAACATGATTTTTCATCCTTGGGTTCAAACAACCCTCTTCTTACTTGAAAGTCATCTTTACACGTTTTACTCCTAATTAGTCGGGTTTCTTTATTTCCCTTAAATGTTTTGCTCGATAAACTGTAATATGTTCTCTTGTTCAACCTTAGGTTTCATGGGTGACTAAGGGTAATATCCGGAAGGATATTTTGCGCGTTATTTTGCATAACTAGGTGAGTGTTCCTTGTTTGCTATATTTCCTTGACTTATTGGCTTGTTATTATTGATTGATAATGTGTTAAGTGCTTTCAATGATTGTTAAAACGAGTTTTCTAGGCGAGGGTGTACTTTATCGCACTCGACCTAAATAAATGTGAAATTTTCAATGATTAAGGATTAAATGTTACTTGTGCATGAATGTAAGTCTTTTGGCTGAACTGGCCACTACCCTTCGTTACCGATCGACTCGAGCCAGAAGCGGACTCGATCGGGCGATATGGTGACCCTGGGTGAATTTGGTATACTCGAGTATTACCTTGTAGTCCGGCTACGTCCGGATGGGTGGAGTCCGGTCAACGTCCGGATGGGTGGAGTCCGGTCAACGTCCGGAAAGGGATGAATGAACGAACGAAGGCACGAGGGTTTTATTTCTCAAAAAGGAAATTTCAAATAATTGGAGGAATAAGGGGAAATGTCAGGGGAACGAACGAAAGAACGAATAGCTCCATGTGAGCCCGTATCCTTTTAATGAATGTTACTATTGCTTTCCATTGTAAATGTTTCTTGAATTATTGATACTCCATGTTTAATGTATTGAATTGATTGTTTGATTATCTGTTCGAAACCTCACTGAGTTTTTAGCTCACCCCTTTAGTTTTGTTTTCCTTAACAGGGGACGACGAGCAGGATGAGAGCATAGACTAGCCTAGTCTAGGTCTTTTGTTTCTTTTGTAATGGTTCTCGCCCTAGTGCTTGGCACGGGCTGGTTGTATGGTGAAGTGAGAACCTTTATACATTTGATGGCTGTACTTTCTTTTGAGATAACAATGTATATAAGTTCCGCTTTAAATTTGGATTGCTGCCCTATTTATTCTTGTGATTTATTCTGGATTTGATTAAGGAACGACTGAGTCCCGGCGAGAGCCGGGCAGGCGACCCGCTGAACCCTGGGGTACGCCCTAGGGGGAGGTGGGGCCGTCACAGGTGGTATCAGAGCTTAGGCTTTAGATCTTTGTAGTGTATCCTAGGCTTGAAATTTAGGATGCCGGACTGTGGGATTCGATTTGACTTGAAAGTTAAGCGATTGAGGGATAAAACCTATAGCTGCTTCGCGTGGTCTCTGCGCGGAGTGACCCTGTGTGCGCCCCGAAAAAAAATGAGTTTGAGAACCCGGAAATTTTCTAATTTTCTAGGGTTTATTTTTTTAAACGCCCGTCTTTTCTACATTTTCTTGATTAGAAAAATTCCCCAGATAAAGTTTATGAGCAAAAATAGTTTTTAAATGATTTTTCTAGTATCGGTTAGTTTTTGAGAAATTAAAAGCGTATTTTGGACGTGGGACCCGCAAGTGCGGTAAATGCATTATATTTTTGACAACTTGTTGGATTTTTGTATTAAGTGATATTATTTTACAAAGTGTTAAGATATTTGTATTGGAGAGACAAAAAGATAAGTTTTAAACCTAAAGGTGACAAGTGTCACCATTTGATTGGGCTTACCTTAAGACCTTTCTTACCATTGACTTAAATAACCAAAAATGACCCAAAATATCTTCATTTCTAAGCTTCATATGGCCGACCACCTTCAAGCAATAAGGGAAGAAAAGCTCTCCAATTTCTTTGCTCCAAGCTTGCTTAATCTTCACTTTTAACCGTTTAATTTTAGTTTTACTCCATAAAACCTCTTCACTTAGTGTTTGTGAGTTGTTTGGTGGAGTTGTTTGGAAAGTTAAGGTGACCAATAGCTCTCTCTCTCTTGTGTTCAAGGTGAGTTGTGAAGAACCACTCTCCTTCCTCTAATGATGTTCAATTCATGATTGGTGGTGGTATAAGATGCACTTTTATGGATTAAATCTTGATTTTGGTTGAATTGGTGAAGTTTTATAATTATTGGGGATTTTTCTGTTTTAATATGAGTATGATTATGTGGTTATGTATGATGATTGGAAATGATGTTTAATGATTCTTGAAGGTGGAAAAAGTGATTAATTGCAACCAATTTCTGTTTTGGACCAAAAATTGAAAAAGTGAGGGTTTTGTGATGAACATTCTGTCCGAATTTTTAGGTTTTAGATAGAAGCCGAATTGGCCTTGGTTCAAAACATGAAAGTTGTAGGTATTGATGTTTTAAGGGTGCCTGTAAAATTTCAGGCCAATTGGAGTAGTGTAGAATGAGATAAGCCAAATTTACTGTTGCTGTTCTGGGTTCATCAGGATGTAAGAACTGCGCCTGTAATGGTTTGTTTTGACTGGAATTGTTTTGGATTTGGGTGTTGAGGTCTTCTGATGAAATGTAGCTTGATGTCCTATCTACCATATGCCTTTGGAATTTCTACATTTGGACCTGTTTAGACTGAGTTGTACTGATTACAGCATAGTGTAATTTGTAAACCTAAAATTACGGTTCTGGTTTGTTATTTGGCATATTTGACTTAGTTGTGCTGGGATTTGGACTGAGTGACCTTCTACATTGTTGTAGCCCTGGTTCTTAGCTTCGAAACGGTGGGTCTTGGACCTTCATCCGACAATCGTAGCGCCTTTGATACCATTACCGCAAAATGACGTCAAAACTATTTTTCTGGTTTTGAGCTTAACTTTCATTTCCGGACTTTTCCCTAGCTTGACTTGTCTTTGTACTTCTTGGAGCTTGCTGAATGGCTATTGGATGAACTTGTTGTTGTGTGTGTACCTTTGGGTTGGAATGAGGAAATAATGAAGCCATGATGGCTGGAAAAGTTAGCAAATTCAGGAGAAGTGCTGTCCGAACTTTGAAGGGATTTGTTTGCATTGAGTTTGTGATCTAAGACTTGGATTTGAGCAAGGCAATGATATTTGATAGATGATTTCTGAGCCATGGAGGTGAGTGACCCTAAACTATTTCCAAAGCACTTGTGAAATGTTTCTTGCATTATGTACTCGATTGCATCTCATGCGTGCTTGCATGTGAATTCATGACATGATTTGGCTTCAATGAGTTCTGGGAAAGTCTTGTGCTGGACACCAACGTCTCCACCATTTTCGTGAGTTCGTGACATGACGGAGCAAATGGCTCCGGAGCTCAAAAAGGGGCTCCCTCCTAATGTTAATGTTAATGTTAAATGATCTATTTGAGCGTTGGGTGTTCAAGTGCTGTGATTTCACCGGCTCACGAGAGCACTAAACTTACATTTGATCTCTGAATCATGACATCATCGAAATGATCGAAATGCAACATTGTGAAATATATTTGTTTAATGATTTTCCTGGTTACTCGCTGAGCTTCTAACTCACCCCAAAAATATTTTATTCCCCTCCACAGGGCTCAAAGCGAAGGAATGACTTGTTGTGCTTATTCACATGTCTGGATGGCCTATATCTTGTACAGTTTGGATTTGAAAATCATTTTTATGTATAGTTGAGAATTGTTTCCGCTTCGCTTATGACATGTAATTTTTGGAGAATTTGATGTATATTGGAGATTTATATTGTAATATTTGAGGTTTATTCTTGTAATTCATTTGAGGACTGTAGTGAACGACTGAGTCCCGGCGAGAGCTGGGCAGGCGGCCCGCCGAACCCTCTGGTTCGCCTTAGGGGGAGGTGGGGCTGTCACACCCTGGACTAAGTGGTGAATAAGTATGGGGGACTAAGTGAAGCTATGAATTGCGAATGTTATAGGCCTTAAATCTTTCTCATGGTATCTGAAGACCATAGATAGGTATGTCAGGTAGGAATTCCAATTGTAGATAGTTTACTCTTGAGACTGCAGCTCAAGATGTGAATTATCTTATTTCGGATTCTCGTGCCTGAGTACTCTAGAGTTGCGGCGCTGCTAAGTACTTGAGACTTGCATTTTGGGAACATGAACAGGCTTTGTCTGACTAGAATGAGCACAAGAGGTTAGGGACATCTAGTTTGGATAGTAAGTGACGTGAGAGACCGGACGGGCTGATACTGGGACGACTTCACTTTTTCCTTTTGATTTACCTGTATATTGTTACTACATGACGTCAGTATACCTGTGTGTACATGATTATCTGTCCAACTTGATATGTATTTGTGTATTTGCTTATCCGTCTTCTTGATATGGCGTGTTATGTGCGTATATATTTATTTGTGTATTTGGAAAGCTAGAATTTGTTACAATAGTCGATTTACTGTGTTTCATTACTAAATTACCTTTTTGGGGGAAAAGAAAAGAAAAGAAAAGAAAAAGGGAAACATATTTATGGACGGGAGACGCAGTCGTGGCCGTGGAACTAGGCAAGCTCAGGAACCGAGAGAAGAAAGAGAAACAGTGGCCGAGCAAGAACAGGGACCGAGGGCTGGAGATCAAATGGCGACGACAATGCAACAAATGACAAATATCCTAGCACGACTGGTAGATCAACAAGGTCAAATGCCAGTGAATCAACCCCGGAATCCTGAGATCGGAGAGGATAAGGCTCTTGAGAGGTTCCAAAAGTTTCTACCTCCGAAATTTCAAGGAGCGCCTGATCCAGATATAGCTGAGCAGTGGTTGGAGGCAATGATTAATATCTTCGCGGCTTTGAATTACACAGAGCAAAGACAAGTAAATTTTGCTGTATTTCAATTCGAAGGACCAGCCCGCGTGTGGTGGAATGTAATTAAAGCCAAGTGGGAAAGAGAACAGACGGTATGGAAATGGGCGAACTTTGTAAGGGAATTTAACGAAAAGTATCTCCCACCTTTAGTCCAAGAAAGGAGAGATGACGAATTTATTGGGTTGCGTCAGGGAACCCTAAGTGTGGCCGAATATGAGACCAAATTTACTAAACTGTCTAAATTCGCTTCCGAATTGGTGGTTACGGAGCGACGGAGAATAAGACGATTTATACAAGGACTAAATTTGGAAATCCAGGAGGCATTAGCGGCAGTTCAAGTTAATACATTTACAGAGGCTCTTGAGAAGGCCCAAAGAATTGAGGATGTGAAAGCCCAAGTAAAAGCCTGTCAAACGCGGAAAAGAGATACATCCAACAGCACACCTGAGGAATCCAGAGAAAAGACAATGCTCTCCAAAGTGCAAAAAGTGAACCATTCACCTCGCCCACCTTGGACATTAAGAGCATTAGATGAAAGGTCTATGAAAGGAAGTCAGATCGGATCAAAGGACATTTCTCGAGAAGATCCAACAGTAGCTCCTCGATTGGCCTGTGGATACTGTGGAAAGGCAAATCACACTGAGAATGATTGCTGGCGAAAAAGGGGAAATGTTTGATTTGTGGGAGTAGCAATCATCAACTTAGCAATTGCCCGAAGAAACAGCCACGAGAGGGTAGTACTCAACAAGTGGAAGAAACCAAACTGAAACAAACTCATGAAAGAGGAAATCGAACAAAAGTATCGACACAAGTTTATGCCGTAGATCAGCACCAAGTTTTGGGGTCCTCCGAGGCGACGAAAGATATGAATTTCGAGGTCGAAATTCTTTTAAGGGGGAAAGAGTGTGAGGACCCGCAAATTTCTCATATTTTTTCTCAAAAATGCCCTTTTATTTGGAAATTATTATTTGTTAAAGCCCTACTACCCAATTATTCCACAATAAGTGTAAATAAACCTAGAAAGTAGGGTTTCACTTTTGGTTTCAAGATTGGAGCAAAATTAGGGTTTTCGCGATTTATCGCCGGATGAATTTTCGGTACTGAGTAAGGATCAAATTTGGTGATTAAAAATGACTTTTAAGTGAGAAATAATATGTTATTAGGAGCAATGATATAGAGTTAGTGAATAGGAAGTAAAAACCCTAATACGTGTGTTTTTAAGAAAAACGGCGGGAACCGACAGGTACCGCGCACTACCGATTGAACGCACCACTTGACCACCACTTTCTTACCATACAAGCTTATTGATATTTGAGCAAAACATCTTCTTAATTGTCAGCTGCCTTTGACCGAAAATTGAGGCTAAAATAACAAGGAAAAGGAAAGAGAAAAATGAAAGGTGGTGGTGGCGACAAGTGTCGCCACCCTAGAGTTTCTTGACCAAGAGTTGGTCTTTCTTCTTATTTCCAAATTTTGCACTTTCCTCTTCATTTTTTCTGCTGCTGGTCGACCAAAAGAGAGAGAGAAAGGGAGAGCAAAAGAAAACTTCTTTCTTCTTGAATCTTAGCCAAATCAAGTGAGAAAATCGATTTCCAAACCGATTAAAGTGTTAATTGTGAGTTGGGAAGCTAGAGGAACTAGAAATTTTCAAAGGAGGTGGATTATCACTCATCCAAGCTTGTCTTTGAGGTATTAAATCTGATCATGGTCCTTGATATTTTAAATCTTGCGTTAAGATGTTATTTAGCTTAAGTTTTGGCTTGATTTCAAGATGTGCAAGTGATTGTGATGATTATTGGATGAAATAAACAAGTTAGGGTTTTGGGGATTTGCTGCCAAACTTGATGTATGATTCATATAGGTTGTATTTAAGGTTATATAAGGGGTTTTGGTAGTGTTGGAAGTAAGAAATCAAGGAAGGTTGCATTGAAAACTGAAAATTCCAGATTTCTGGAAAATTTCCCCTCTTTCTGCCCGGTTTTGTTGCTGCATGTTAGAGGCCGAATTGGCCTTAGATAAAAACATGAAAGTTGTATAGAATGATATTTTATAGGTACCTACAAAATTTCAGCTCAATCGGAGCAACGTAGGCCGTGAAAAGACCAAAATACCCTCACTATTTTAAGGTTTTTCCCAGTAGTCCGTTTGGTCAGTTTATCCAGTTTATCACGTTTATTCACTAGGATCCGTACTGATTTAGCTTTTTACCAAAACATGAAAGTTTTAGTATTCTGACTTAGCTTTTAAATGTCTCAAAGAACACCTTAATCGTACCTTGGTAACCTGAGATATGACCATTCCAGTGCAGAGCGGTTAAATAGCCGACTAGTTAGATTTTGGTTCTGTAAATTGAGGATTTGACTAGGTTGCATTGGAAACTGGACTAAGTGATCTTCATGAAAATTGTAGCCCTGTGTCTTAGCTTCGAAACGGTATAAGTTGCGCCTCAATCCGATAAGCGTAGCCTCGGATGTGTTATTTCCGCAACCACACATCAAATCTGTCTTTTGCTAGATTGTATTTCCGCACTTGTTATTACTTTGATTCTTATTCTTATGATGTTATGAGCCTAGGGAACGGCTATTGACTTGCATTTATGATATATATGACTTTGGGATTGGCTGAGGAAAAATAATGAAGCAAAAATGGTTGGAAAATTAGGTAAACACAAAGGGCGTGCTGCCCAAATTTTTGCTCGAGGGCTAGGTTTCTATTTGAACTTGTATACTTTTGTTTGGCCAATACCATGACCGGCTTTCCATTTTAAAACATGATTTTTCATCCTTGGGTTCAAACAACCCTCTTCTTACTTGAAAGTCATCTTTACACGTTTTACTCCTAATTAGTCGGGTTTCTTTGTTTCCCTTAAATGTTTTGCTCGATAAACTGTAATATGTTCTCTTGTTCAACCTTAGGTTTCATGGGTGACTAAGGGTAATATCCGGAAGGATATTTTGCACGTTATTTTGCATAACTAGGTGAGTGTTCCTTGTTTGCTATATTTCCTTGACTTATTGGCTTGTTATTATTGATTGATAATGTGTTAAGTGCTTTCAATGATTGTTAAAACGAGTTTTCTAGGCGAGGGTGTACTTTATCGCACTCGACCTAAATAAATGTGAAATTTTCAATGATTAAGGATTAAATGTTACTTGTGCATGAATGTAAGTCTTTTGGCTGAACTGGCCACTGCCCTTCGTTACCGATCGACTCGAGCCAGAAGCGGATTCGGTCGGGCGATATGGTGACCCTGGGTGAATTTGGTATACTCGAGTATTACCTTGTAGTCTGACTACGTCCGGATGGGTGGAGTCCGGTCAATGTCCGGAAAGGGATGAATGAACGAACGAAGGCACGAGGGTTTTATTTCTCAAAAAGGAAATTTCAAATAATTGGAGGAATAAGGCGAAATGTCAGGGGAACGAACGAAAGAACGAATAGCTCCATGTGAGCCCGTATCCTTTTAATGAATGTTACTATTGCTTTTCATTGTAAATGTTTCTTGAATTATTGATACTCCATGTTTAATGTATTGAATTGATTGTTTGATTATCTGTTCGGAACCTCACTGAGCTTTTAGCTCACCCCTTTAGTTTTGTTTTCCTTAACAGGGGACGACGAGCAGGATGAGAGCATAGACTAGCCTAGTTTAGGTCTTTTGTTTCTTTTGTAATGGTTCTCGCCCTAGTGCTTGGCACGTGCTGGTTGTATGGTGAAGTGAGAACCTTTATACATTTGATGGCTGTACTTTCTTTTGAGATAGCAATGTATATAAGTTCCGCTTTAAATTTGGATTGCTGCCCTATTTATTCTTGTGATTTATTCTGGATTTGATTAAGGAACGACTGAGTCCCGGCGAGAGCCGGGCAGGCGACCCGCTGAACCCTGGGGTACACCCTAGGGGGAGGTGGGGCCGTCACAGAAGGAGTTTATGGTAATTTTCTGATTTATTGGATATTTTTCTGATTTTATATGATTATGATTAGTTGGCTTGGATTGATGGATTGAGATAGTGTTAATTGGAGCTTGTATGCGTTAAATGCAATCGTTGCGGCAAATTTCCGGTTGTGGTGTGAATTTCCGGTTTCTAGGGTTTTATTTGGGGTTTTTCTAATGGTTGGCTTTAAGCTTCTAATTGGCTTGATTGAAGGGGAATTGTGGCCCTAATTGGATATGTTTTATCGTTTACGAACTGTAGGTGCAATTGTGGTTAAGTACTATATGATTTGGTGATTGTTTGTAGGTTGGAAAACTAAAGAAATTTAGGGGAAGTACTGTCCGAACTTTGAAAAGGGCTTGATTGCTTTGCGTTTGTGATCTAAGGCTTGGATTTGTGTAAGGCAATGATATTTGACGGATGGTTCCTGAGCCGTGGAGGTGAGTGACCTCAAACTATTTTCAAAACTATTTATGAACCGTTTCTTGCATTATTTACTCGATTGCATATCATGCGTGCTTGCATGTGAATTCATAACATGATTTGGCTTCAATGAGTTCTTGGAAAGTCTTGTGCTGAACATCAACATCTCTACCACTGTTTACTGTTCATCTGGAGCACCAACGGGCTCCCTATTACTGAGTGAGTGTTAAATGATCATTTTGAGCGTTGGGTGTTTAAGTGCAATGAGTTCACTGGCTCACGAGAGCAATAAACGTATATTTGATTACTGATTCATGACATCATTGAAATGAATTATTGAGAAACTGATTGATGACTGCTTTTACTGGTTACTCGCTGAGCTTTTAGCTCACCTCAAAACTATTTTATTCCCCTCCACAGGACTTGAAGCGACGGAAGCATTGATATTAAAGTGCTCCATGTGAATGGTCGGATTATCTCCTGTACCGTTGAAGTTTTAGTTCGATCTTGTGTAATAGTTGAGACTGCGATTGTACTTGTATTTATATGAGAACTGAGGACCTTCGTCTTATTCGGGAAAGTTGTATTGCATTGACCTTTTAAGGTTTTAGTTGTTAGTACAATTGATTAGTTTCCGCTTCGCTTTTGATATGTAAATTGGAACATTTGCTGTATATTTGAGATTTATCTTGTAATTTATTTGAGGACTGTAGTGATCGACTGAGTCCCGGCGAGAGTTGGGCAGGCGGCCCGCCGAACCCTCTGGTTCGCCTTAGGGGGAGGTGGGGCTGTCACATTGCAGGTAACTAATCATATGCTATAGAAATTTAAATTTGATTGAGGTTGACTGGTTCCTTAAATATGATGAGCTGGTAACAAGGTTGAGAAAGATGATATCTAATGGATGGAAATTAGTTTAATTTCAAAGATTTCTTTCACTTTCTATTATCAAACTTATAACTAGGGATTTGGGATGAAAACTATATGAATTTAGCTTAATTTTGCAGCCAAGAAAAATTTAAAACTTAGTCAACTTTGGACCAACAGGGACTTCTGCACTGTTTTAGTAAATTGCCCATAACTTGGTATGAAAAAGTAAAAATTGAGTGCTGTCAATTATGTTTCAAACTAGCCTCAAAGATCTTTCCAAAGTTATAAAATTCAAGATATGGTTCATTTTTTATAAATACCAGAAAATCTGCACAACTGGCTAAAAATTAGAACCTTCGTAGCTTAGAATTGAAGAATTGCATTGGCTTGTAGCTAAATTTAGGCTAGCATGTGGTCTAAATGTTTGAGAGAAGTCCTCTAAAGATTTTTAGCCTTCGATTCTAGTTTCTAACACCACCAATTTCATAATTTTTTGGTGAGTGTAACTTGAGTTATATTGGTTTAATTGAACACTGTTGATACTCAATATCTTGAGCAAACAGCCATACTTGGAGTAGCTTATTTTGATCAATTAGTATCGAACCTAATTACCTTTTAGGCATACTAAAAGTACTTTACAACTGAATTGTTATTATAGGGGAAGACTAAAGAGACATTTCAGTGACATTTGATCGAAACCAGCGTTATCCTCATAGTTTTAGAAATGTTTTTAAAGAAATTCTTATTTGTCACTTGTTATGGAAATTTATTTTATTATGCTAAATTGGGTTGAACATATGTAATTTCTTGATGACTACGTGTGAGGATCCGAAAATTAATTTTTTATTTTATTTCTTTGATTGCATTTTCTTTACTTTACTTTATTGCCTCAATTTCCTAAATATTTTTATAAGTAAGTCAAGATTTATATCAATTTTCTTCTATATATTAGTACATGTTAAGTTCGTAATGTGTTTTGGAAGTGTGACCCACTAGTGAGGTACGTAGTAAATTTAGTGAGCCAAAAACGAGTATTTTTATAAGAAGATTTATGTTATTAGCAGTGTTAATAGTGAATTAGAGGGAAAAAATATGGATTAGTGAAGAGAGACAAAGAGATAGACTTGGGTTGGATGGGTGCCACTTGTCGGCCATCTAAGAAGTCTTGCCAAGACTTTGACCAAGACTTTTCCTTAGTCTTTATCTTGCATTTTCACCAAAATTCCTTCATTTCTTCCTTCACCTTGGCTGAAACTAGAGAGGAGAAAGGGAGAGAAAAGCTTCCATGTTCTAGCCTTGATTCCTTACTTAATCCATGAGAAATCCAAAGAAAAACGCTAATCCATTCCGATAAATCTTGAGGTAAGCTTGAAGGGAAGCTTTTGGTGATGTTTTGGAAAAAGAAAATCTTGCATCCCTCTTGATTTGCTTGTCTTCTTTGGGTTGGAGGTTAGGAGGTAAAGTTTGATAGAAAACTTAAGTTTCTTGATGTTTATATGATGATCTGCTAGTTTTACTTGAGAAACTACTAGGTTTTCTTGATATATGATGATTTCCTAAGTTTATTTGATGAACTATTAGATGTTTCTATTAGGTTTTGAGTTTACTTGATATATGTTGCCTTAGGGTGAAAAAGGCATGACTTTTATGGAAAACTTCATGGTTTTCAAGCTTATATTGGAATTTCTAGCTTTAATGTTTAATTTCCAGCCTTGATATGCATTTTTCAGTCTTGAGAAGAATTTTCAGCTTTAATAGGAGATGTTCAAGCTTTGGTATACAATTTCTAGCTTTGATATGAAAATTTCGAGCTTTGATGTAGTTTAGTTAGAGCTTTATATATGTATAAAGTTGATGGCTTTCTTTGTCTAGAATGTAGACTATTTACCCTATAACATGTGATCTTGATTATTAGTAACTTTCCCATGAAAATATGGTTGAAATTGGAGGGTTAATTTGAGAAATTTGGTTGGACAAGTTGGTGAACTTTGGTTTGGATGGTTATTTGAAAGAGGGAGAGCTATTTTGACTTATTCTTGCACCTCTTACTATGCTTGTCCGAGTCACTTGCCAAAACCATGATTCGTATATGTATGTTAGAGTTGAGATACAGTAAGTGTAGTCCATAGTTTAGTTTCAAGCTTTACATATATGTGTGATTACGATAGCTTTCCTTGTCAAGAACAGATGCTATATGTCTCATGTTTGGTAGCCATGATTTCTTGTGTTTTTGTCATGAAGCTAAGGGGAAACTTGGAAGTTTAGATGAAGAAATTGGGGGTTAAGTGTTACTAAGTTGTGCTTGGTTGGCCGGATGAGCGTGGGCTAGAATGTTGTTTCATTACCGGAATTTGTATGATGATTTTGACATACTTTTGTCTAAGATACTTGCCAAGACTTTGATTTTAACATGTGAGTAGGTGTTGAGCCAAAACAAGAGATTTATACAAAAGGAAATGAGTTTTCTACAAATCGTTTGCTAGTCGGACATTTCCAACACTGCACTTCGAAAGTCTTGTCCTGTTTTCTTTATAAGTCTTGACTATAGTCGACATGTTCTTGCATCGTATCATGCTCACAATATTGATCGATCATGCATTAGGTTTCTTCCCCCAGATTTGAACAGAAAAACTGTGCACTTTTGAAAGCTATACAGGGGTTAAGCTTGCAAATTATTTTATTGGCCAAGTGAACTTTCGAAATTCATAATTTGTATTTATATTGGCATGAAATGGATAAACTCTTGATAGCTTATATGACCACAGGACTTGAGAGAACCAACCAGGGTTTGAAGTGGAAAGATTGAGAATCTTTGGTGAGTATTCCAACTGCATATTCCATGCTACTTGTTGCTAAAATTGCTAGGCACTTGATTTATCATTTCTTAGGTGAGTGTGTAATTTATCGCACTGTTGTGCCCCATTTTTTCGCGATTGGAAAAGAAAAGGTGTTTACAAAAAATGTAATTTTATTTAAAAATAAATTAAAAGGACCTAGAATGGGACTTTCAAGAATGTGACAATTTGGGTCCACAATTTAGTCTAAAAGGGTTTTTAAGAAAAAATAGGAGTCACCACTTGGTATGGAGTTTTGGTGTACCAAGTGACCCAAAAAGTGTTTTTTAACAAAAATAAAGTAAAATAAAATAAAAAAAACCCTTTTGACAATTCCAGGTCTTTGACAACAAGAGAAAACGAGTTCGGGAGTCGCGTTTGAAGAAAGGGAAGGCAAAGATTTGATTAATTCAAACCTAAGGCACCCTTTCAATCTAGTCTAAGCTAGTTGCTAGGTTTAGTCAAAATTTTTCTAATCTAACCCTTAATTTTATCACATTTGGATGTTTCCTACATGGATGCAAAAACAAATGCTGAGAGGGGCAAAATATCCATTAAAGGGTTTAATTGAAACCAAGCGTATTAATTACGAAGGCCAAAATAATCACTTGAAGGGTGTCACGAATATATGAATGATGAAATTTAATGAAAAGAAAAGAAAAGAAAATTATATACGTAGATATAAGTGATCAAAGAATAGGGATGCATCATAATGGGTACGGGAAACAACAAAAAAAAACTCGTGACATAATTTTCTTATACAGGGATCGATGGGGTATTTAAACTAAAAAGTTATAATTACCCATTTCCCATTTTTGAAGAATAATTCTCCTAACATAGACAAGCAAATGAACTAACTTAAATGAGATGCAATTCTAAATGACATGATTAACACATATAGCGGGTAGGAGGTAGAGGGTATTATATATAAAATATCATGCAAATGAAAGAATCCTAAAAAAATAAATATGCATGGAAATGTGATGAATATCACACAAAAATGAATCTAATGCATGAAGGATCTAAGGGTCTAGCGTTGGACTAACTCATTTCTAAAAATGCTTGCTAGCGTTGGACTAACAAGTAAACGGAAAGAGAAACCACAACTAGCGTTGGACTAGTGTGGTGACGTCATGCATTAATAATACATAGTAAAACAAATAAGGTATGAATTAAAACAAATAAACATATAAAAGCACATAACACATAACACGTAGGCATAATATTTAGATGCAAAAATCCTAAGGAAAGCGGGTAAGACATATAACACATAAGTCACATAAACACACAACCTACCTATTACATTGGGGAGAGCCTAACTACAATTCTAAAAGGGAATAATATAATAAAACAAATCTAATTATCCTATCTATTACATTTTTGAGGTATTTAAATGCCTCTCAAATAATTATAAAATTAACTAAAAATCATAAGAAAATTTGGATGAACATTTAAATCAAATAAATAAAGCATATAAAAACATAGGAGCACATAATTGACATTGAAATAATAATAATAGGGGTACATCTCTTTTGAAGTGGCGACTATATGGAGTTGAATTACCCTATTTATATTCAAAATGAACAAAAGAATCATGGCATCAATTTAATTGAAAAAAAACAATAATAATAATAATAATAAAAGTACTAAATTCACCTTAACATGTCAAAGGTATAGAAATTTAGGAACATCTAAAATTTACAAGTTAAATATACTCAAAAGTAACATGATTAGTTATTAAAGAAAAGAAACAATTATAATAAGAGGAATCAAAATTCATTAGGGACTGAATTGCAAAAACTGAAAACTTTTAGAGGCAAAAATATAATTTCTCCAAAATTTAGGGGCTAAAATTAAATAAAGGAAAAGTTCAAGGACCAAAATGTAATTAATTTAAGGACCTAGGTGAAAGAAATTTAAAATGTTCTGGGCTATATTGAAAATACTTGAAAGTACAGGGATTGATATGCAAAAATGTTTTCTTGTTCTTTAACAAACCGGGCCACTGGGCCATTGTTTTATTTCTTTGGGCCGAACATTACCTAAGCCCAGTCAAAAAATCCTGAGAAGCGAACAGGCCAGTCCGTCTTCTTATCACTCAAACCCAACCAAAAAAAAAAATACATGGGCTCTGATCTCCTAACCCAACCGAAACCCAAAAGAAATAAACCAAAATCCAACCAAAAAAATAAACTCAAACCCACCAGAACAAAAAACATTAGCCCATTCTTTTTTCTTCTTTTTTTTTCTTTCTTTTGTTTTCTTCTTCCTCCCCTTCTTCTCTACCGAGGAGCTGAAGCTCCCTTCTGCCTGGCGGCTATGGCCGCCGGCGCCGGCGGTCGCCGGCAACTTCTCCGGTTACCAAATTTTACCAAAATACATCCCCTCACTCGATTTTTCACATAGAATCCATTTTTGAAGTTATTTTTTACAAAAAATGACCCGAAAGTGGCCAAAAAAGCAAAAGACAAACCAATGGTTATTTTTCCAAATCACCATATCTTTCACTAAAAATTATAAAAAATATACTACAACACTCCTTGTGATTTTTACAACATAACTATGAATTAAAATCAATAAAACCAACAACAAATATGACAAAATTAAAATAAAACTGTCCAAAATGAAGAAAAATTATTCACATGCTTCTAAAGTTCAAACTCCCAAAATGCTTGAGCAACCTCACGTTTTCAGGCCTTGCACTAACCATAATTATCTATTTTAACAAACAAAATGCACGATAATGGGTACTTTAATTCGGTTTTTGATTTAGGCATTTTTTCAAACACCTAACATGCATATACAAAATCTATCTCCCTTTTCCCTAATCTAGCTCAAGCTATTTCCCAAATTTTCATCCATACAACACCAACAAAAACCAACAAAAATAAGCAACAAAAAAGGTAACCACACATACATTCAATCTAGTTAATTAAAAAAAGAAAAGCTGGAAAAAAGGGAGATAAATACCTCAATGAAGAGTTTGGTCCCTTTGCCAAGGTTTTTGATAAAATTGTCAAGCTCCAATCCAACCGATTGCTGCCTTGTTGTGTGCAAATGTGTTGGAAAAAATTTGGGAGAGAGGAGAGCCGAGAGGGAGAGAGGAGTTTTTCCTTTTTTTTATTCTTCTTTTCGGTTGAGACAAGAGAGAGAGCCGAGAGAGTTTTTTAGGATGAAGAATGCCTTGCTTCTTTTTTTTTTTTTGTGTTTTGTCTGTTGGGAGCCAAGAGTAAAACCAAGTGGAGAGCAAGAGTGGAGTCTCTTTCTTTTTGGCTTGTCTGTTGAGTTCTCCAGCCGCAAGAGAGAGCCGAGAGAGTGTATTTTTTAGCCAAAGTGGAGTTTTTTTTTTCTTGTCCCCTTGGAAGCAAACCAAAAAGGCCGAGAGATCTATTTTGAGCCCCAAAAAGGTGGAGTGTTTGGTTAATCAAAAAATAATGAGTTTTCCACCAAATGAAAAGAAAGATGCATGGACATTGAGTGCAAAAATGGATGAATAGTGTATTTGGTGAAGAGAGAAATAATTAGAGGAGGATTTTATCTTCTATTTTTCTTCTTTTCTTGTTTTTGTCTTTGTTTTTTTTTTCTTTCTCTTTTTTTTTTCTTTTCCAAAACAAACCTGCAAAAATGAGAAAATACACATTAAAATGAAAGAAAATAAACAACTCATTAAATAGAAAAAATTCAAGAAAACATTAAAATTTGACAAAAATTTGGTGTCTATAACTTGCCCCTCTTTGTCTAGAATTTTGAAAAAATTCAAAACAAAGACGTAGACACCAAATTACTTACCTGTTTCTGCGCCAACATTTGGCTAAAATTATTAGACAAAATGATGCAATAATGTTACAGAAAATGTGACCAAACTCATGTAGAATTGCCTACGTATCCCGCCATGGGAATCAGGTCAAACGTAGTTCGAATACAAGTGAACCACAATGAAACATGTGCATTGACCATCTGTGATCTTTGCAAAGTCGAAGAAGTCTGAGCTCTCAGAACTTCTAACACGAAACACAAGATAACTGAGAAAGCACAATTATTAGCCAAAACAGTCAAGAAAAGTATATTGTCATAATTAGAAAAAGACGCGCGGAGGGACGCAGTTACGCTCCAAAAGGAATTTAAATACGATTGTCGTGAAGGGAGGTAGAAGGGTGTGCGGCGGACGCTGAAACCTCACTAACAAGAAATTAAATTTGATTTTTTGATTTTTTGATTTTTGAAAAAGATGCGCGGAGGGACGCAGTTACGCTCCAACAGGAAATTGAATTTATCAAGAAGGGAGGTAGAAGGGTGCGCGGCGGACGCTGAGACTCACTAACAAGAAATTAAATTTTCAAGAAGGGGAGGTAGAAGGGTGCGTGGTGGACGCTGAGACTCACTAACAGGAATTTAAATTTGATCTTCTGATCTGTCAAGAAGGGAGATAGAAGGGTGCGTGGTGGACGCTAAAATTCACCAACAGAAAATTAAATTTGATTTTTTGATTTGTCAAGAACGGGAGAAAGAAGGGTGCACGGTGGACGCTGAGACTCACAAACAGGAATTTAAATTGTCAAGAAAAATATGCGCAGAGGGATGCAATTTCGCTCCAACAGCAAATTAAATTTGATCTTTTGATCTGTCAAGAATGGGGGTAGAAGGGTGTGCGGTGGACGTTGAAACTCACCAACAGGAATTTAAATTTAATCTTTTAATCTGTCAAGAGTGGAGGTAGAAGGGTGCGCGGTGGACGTTGAGACTCACCAACAGGAAATTAAATTGTCAAGAAAGGAGATAGAAGGGTGCGCAGTGGACGCTGAGACTCACCAACAATAAATTCAATTTGATCTTTTGATCTGTCAAGAAGGGAGATAGAAGGGTGCGCAGTGGACGTTGAAACTCACTAACAGGAAATTAAATTGTCAAGAAGGGGAGATGGAAGGGTGCGCGGTGGACGCTGAGACTCACCAACAAAAATTTAAATTTGTCAGAAGGGAGATAGAAGGGTGCGCGGTGGACGCTGAGACTCACCAACAGGAATTTAAATTTTAAAATTGTTCAATGGGACTGAATCCAAACCCAGACCTCTGTTAAAAGAATAAAAATATGCTCGAAACTTGGTGAACCTTTTTTTTTTTTAACTTTAGAAGAAGAAGAAATGAAAGAAACACTCATTTTTCTTTTTTTTTTTGAAAAAAGTCAAAAGTGACAAACTTTAAAATTTGAAAAATACCAATGACGACTCTCCCTTCAAGGGATTTGAGAGGCACATAAATAGGCCACTATCCTCTCGACTCTTAAAAGCCCTTTTTTTTTTTGAAGAAATCAAAAGTGACAAATTTAAATTTTGAAAAATACCAGTCTCCTTTCAAAGGATTTGAGAGGCACATACATATGTCATTATCCTCTTGACTCTTGAAAACTTCTTTTTTTTTTCTTTTTTTTCTTTTTTTTTTTTAAAGATGATTTGGAATGCATTGCCAAAATTGGAGCTCACTCCTTTTGATATTTGTCCCAGTGTAAATCATATTTAACAAAGGTCACATTTTTTATGTTTTTTCGAAGAGGTAGAAAGAGTGATCGCATAACACCACCACCATATGATCTCTTGTGATCCCTTTGGCCTTGAGAACCATGCAAGCATGATATTTAGATGTCAAAACTGCTCCCCAAGAGTTGTGCTGTAACTTGTGTTGAATCTTCTCAATTTCCTAGCATCAGTCAGCCATACTCCACTTTGTATCACAAATCAACTTTTTCTAATGACCAGATTTGAATGAATGGCCCTTGAAAAAGAAAGAGGTCACATTTGACCCCTTTTGATATCGTTCATCTTGATGACCTTAACCTTTCGGGTTTTCATTGAGGCTACAACCTTTTTTTTCTTTTCTTTTTCTTCTCCCCTTCTTTTTTCTTCTCTTTTTTTTTATTTTGTTTTTTTTCTTTCTCTCTCTCTCCTTTTTTCTTTTTGTTTGTTTTTCTTTTTTTTTTTTTTCTTTCTCTCTCTCTTTTTTATAAGGTGCCCTTTTGGGTTTTCACCTAATGAACAAATCTTGTCGATAGCCCTTATCAACCAAAACATGTGTTTTAAGAAATGATGGCACCAGTGCGACAATCCTTCCCATGCAAAATTGGCGAAGGTGTATTGAGATCATTTGCTATTTGATTAAGTGATTTTTATTAGAAATACCACTAAGGCGGAGGTCGGGACTTTCATGATTTTTATGATGGGCTCAGATGGGGTGGAGAAATATTAAAGGTTGAAAGCAAAATCTTCAAAAAGGTTTCAAAACCCTAAGATCACGTTCTATCAATATTTGCTCCAGTATGAGGGTATTAATACTAAAAAAAATTGCCCCAGTTTGGCTTTTGAATCCTTTTTTTTCTTTTTCTTTTTCTTTTTTTTTTGGACAAATAGGAGATAAAAATTTACCCCAATGTGAGGTTTGCAATCTTTAGGAAGGCTATCAAATGAAGGATTAAGAGGTTCAATGGGAAAACTAGGAGTAAGATGTTCAAAGAGAAAAGATGAAGGCCCACCTTTGATCCGCCATAGATGGTATTTCAAGAAGAAAAATCACATAATCAGATAAAGAATTTATTACACATGTCTGAATTGATTGGTAGAGGAAAAACCTGTCCATCCAGTTCTGTGAGAGTGGGCGTTCCTCCGGATAGCACTCTTTGAACAACAAATGGCCCTTGCCAAGTTGGAGCAAACTTTCCTTTAACCTCCTCTTGAATCGGAAGAATTTATTTCAAAACTTTATCCCTCACTTCAAATAAGCGAGATTTGTCTTTCTTGCCATAGCCAACGAACCATCCTTTGTTGATAGTATTGCCCATGGCAGGTAACATTCAATTTTTATTTTTTTTTATCCATTGGGGACATTAGCTCATTGTGCTCCTTGATCTATTTAATTTTTTTCTACCTGAGCCTTTGTCAAAATGTGTAAGGACGGGATCTCAATTTGGCAGGTATTATCACTTCCATTTCGAAGCATAAGAGGGTAAGGGGTTGCCCCAATTTAAAAATGTAATCTCCAAGTGAAATGCTCCCAGAGTTCAATTGCAAAATTTGCAAAATTAAATGAAAAACTCTTGTCTTTTTCCTTTTTTTTCCCTTTTTCTTTTCTCTTCTCTTTTTTTTTCCTTTTTCTTTTTCTCCTTTTTTTTACTCCCCTTTTTTCTTTTCTCTCTTTTTTTTTTCTTTTTTTTCTCTTTTTCTCTCCTTTTTTTAAATCTTTTTTTAAAAAAAAATTCCCCCTTTTTCTTTTCTCTTTTTCTTTTTATTTTTATTTTCTCTTTTTTTTATTCCCCTTTTTTCATTCCCCTTTTTTATTCTATTCCCCTGTTTTCTCTTTTTCTTCTTCTTTTTCTTTTTTCTTTTCTCTTTTTTTATTCCCCCTTTTTTCTTTTCTCTTTTTTTTTTTCAGGTTGGCTACCGAAATATGTACTCCTTTTGAGTAAATAGCCGATCCTCCACTTTGCAATGTAGCATTATTGCCCCTTTTTTATTCATGATTGATCTCCAAATTTGCAAGTTTTGAGTTGCGTCTTTTCCTCGATTTTAAACATAAACACCTGCACAAGGGGAAATTTTTCAAAACAGTTGAATTTTTCAGAATTCTTTTTCTTTTCTTGTGTTTTTTCTTTCTTTTCTTTCTTTCTTTTTTTTTTTGAGCCATGATATAACTAAGATTTATGAAAAGTATTGACTTATCAAGATTTGAAAAAGATATACTTGACCTTGGACATACCCTACAAATGTATTATAAAATTTTGCCTCAATTTGAATTTATTTGGTGAAATCTCATAAATATATTACAAAATTTTTTTCCTTTGCCCCAGTTTGGGCTTATTTTAGTTGCAAAATAATCACATACAATGTGAATAGAAACTACATTTTTCAAATGAAGAATTTAAATATCATATCCAAAATCATATGGAAGATTACATGATAAATCTCTCAAAATAAGACCAAATTGTAAACAATCTCTTCATCATTTTGGGATCGATGTTGAGGGAAAAATGGTCCTCTTCTTTTTGGCTCATCTTTTAGGACCAATCAAATGGGTCTTATTCATGATTTTGAGGTGGCTCAGGGAGATGGTATATCAGGATCTGTCTTGTTTGTATCTAACACATTCAATATCACATCTTAGTGAAAGCAAATAGTTTATCACTCTTATTTCTTGAGAAAACTCAGTCAACATATAAACTCTATAGGCTTATAATATATCGGTAGAAACGATAGCTAAATATATGAAAACAGGTTATGACCTTATAATCATGAGCGATTGGTAGATTTCTTATAGACATGATCTTTACTTCAAATTGTCATGAAAGATAAGTCAGCAATGGACTTTATGAACTTGTAATGTGGCTTGACAACGATAGCTAAAAGAAATAAAATTTTCAAGGACAATGCACTTAAGATCGCATTCCTTCCCAAAATTGCTCCAGTTTTGGACTCAAAACCCGGAATCCCATTTTGACTCCCTTTTTCTTATCAATCCTTCCTTTTTTTTTATCAATTACTAGAGGGAATTCAGTTTTGGATATCTTTGATTTTTCTTTTCATTTTATTATTTTTTCATTTTTTTCACATTTTTCATTTTTCTCTTTTTCTTTCTTTTTTTGTTTTTGTTTTACCAATATTGATATCCCAATGTCAATGATAGAATTGAAAACTCCCTAATTTTGGAGTGTAGATGGCCCCTCTTTCTTTCCAATATTGAAGACCAAATATCAATGGTAGAGTCAAATTCCCCCAACTTGTAGTATTGTCTCCTTTCTTCTTCTTTTTTTCTTCTTCTTTTTTTCTTTTTCTTTTTTTTTTAAAAAATCTCCTTCCTCAGTGTGGGGGTGCGATCATAAGTGCTTTTGAAACGAACCACCAATTTAGGCTCAAATGAGGATGCAAGGGATAAACAGTGTTTAGATAATAGAAATGATGGCCAAAGCATCATTCTTATTTCTCATGACAACCAAAGTAATGAATTGAGAATCCATTCCCTTTTGACATTTCAAAATTTTTTTATAAAGTGTCATGATCATTGAGGCTTTTATTTGAAATGAAATTCTATTTTTTTTTTAAAGTCTCAAATGGAAAAACAAATGATAGAATCTGTATAGATAGAGAAACGAAAGCCTAAAGTATCATTCCAAATTTTCAAAACAAATAAGAAGTAATGTATATTTTTGCTTTCACTCAGATGTGGATTGAATCTGGTTAGACACCCAGGACATTTTCACGGTAAAAAATTGTCTCACTTTGAAACTAGTCAACCAATGCGACTGACTTTGGAGGTTTGATAGAAGTGGACAAATCGTAAAAGTGAGAGAGAAAAGTGTCGGGGTTGATCTTTTATGACAAACTATCAAATTTGAGTGACCCCTCTTTATTTTCAACTACTCTCATTGAGTAGTTTAGACCACAAATCTAGTGTATGCAAAGAATTTTGGAAATTGGGCATACACTCCTGAATTTTCAAACAAGGGGTCGAAAAATTTCAATTTAGTCTTCTTTCTTAGAATTCATCATGAAATCTCCCAATGAGCAAATAAAGAATGAATATATACAAAACAATAATTATCTGAATAAAAAATTTATTATTCAAATGTTTGAATTTTTTTTTAATCAAATATAATACATAAAATAAAAATCTCTAAAGAATACACTTTCAAATTCAAAAATATACACACTTTCTCTTTTTATCTTTTGAGACAAAATTTATTAAAAACAATGAATCAAGAGATTTTTGAGATGCTTTACACTGGCATTTTCAAATGAATTTTTCATTCATTTTTTTAATTTTTTTTACATTGTAGGATCTGTCCAAAATCAAGTAACATTTGTAATTTTCAAAATTTATCAGATCAAAAATATTATCAGATATAGGAAAAATATTTTTACCTTGTTGAAACAACTTTTATAAATGCAAGGGAGGGGAAAAAAATAAAAACAAAATATCCAGAGTTAGTAAGCAAAACTGTAAAATCGGTATGCATGTCCTATAGGGGAGCCCTTTTATGCCAAGGGTTGGCCTAGTATGAAAAATACAACCCTCTGGAGTGGGCACCATACAATACCTGATGGATCCGATCGACTTATTGAGATTCAATTGAAGCGCATTTGAAAAAAAATTGGACTAATTGGATTTTTTTTTCGAAAATGATAGATAACTAACAAAATGAGGACAAAGTGCGAATGGATTGATTGTTTTGATTAACACATAAAGTGATGTTAAAAATCAATTTAGTGTGAAAAACTTATTTTTGAAAAAATTGAAATGTCTCGACTAGTTTATGAAGTTTGGATAGAAACCTTAAAAGAAAATAACTGATCAAATGAATTGGATGGAATTGATGATTAGTTCAAAAATTGACCAAATTGTCTTAAAATGAATAAAACTGGTCAAATGAATTGGATGAAATTGATGGTTTATTTGAAAATTGATTGTATTGTCCTAAAAATGAATGAATGAATTGAGTTAATGATTTATTCGAAAATGAATGAATTGTTCAAATAGATGAAAAAAAGCTAATAATTTATTCAAAAATGACTGGATTGATAAAATAGAATGGATGAAATTGATGAATAAATTGATCAAATGGATTGAATGAAATTGATGATTTATTCAAAAAATTGAAATTAGATGAAATTAAAAATAAACAAAATTGTATGGAGTGGATGGTCTATTCCAAAACAAAATCGACTCAATCATCCTAGATTTAAAAATGGGATGGATGGAAATGATGGTTTATTTGAAAATTGATGAAATTGTCTACCCATTTGTAGTTTCAAAATTTTGCATTAGTCTATGAGTTTTCTAAAATCAAGATTTGGCCTCTACATATTTATCATCTCAACAATGAGGAATCATTTGTAAATTTCATCAATTTAATGGCCAAAAAATGATTATTAAAGACTCATATTCTAATGCGCAAAAACTGTTTCATCATTCTCAATGTCGTCATTGTGAAAGGGACCAGATCATACCTTACCTTGTGCACTACCCCTTTGGATGGTACAAGAAATATAGACGTGCAAGTCTCATTGGATTACATATCCGAACACAAGGTGGTTTATTCCTAACACGGAATTCCCTAAATGGCATTCCCTCTAGAATTAATGCATGATGCCAATTTATTAAACGAATAAATATGCAGTACGATAATTGAAACATGATCTAAAGGTACCCCATTTAGATGCCGGGGTAAACCTAAAATGGCATGCGTATATGTATACATGTGATGGATTGAAATGTAGACGTGTTATTTATAAAAGGCAGTCTGTCCTTAACGAGTACCACGTCAGGACTCTTATTTCTAAGATTTGTATATGCAGAAAGAGAGAAAACAAGGAGAGGTTAGTTCAACAAATAACATATAACATGTTGGGGCAACAAAATAATACAGAAATATAAGATAAAGAAAAGAAAACGGGATAGAATTCCTCCCCTCGTGTCTAGTGTTCTTAATAGGGTAGATGAAGGCTCTACCTTAGGTGATTTCTAAATGGATGCATGAGGTTGAGCTCACTAATGCATCTAGACTCGATAAAGTTCAGGCTCCCAAGCCTTCAGACCAGGAGGTGAAGGGTCATCAATCCCAAAACCTTCGGTCGGTGGCTCGAGTGATTCACCAGACATTGCTACGTGCACGTTGTGCCACGGCCACATGTCCAAGTGAATCGATCCTAATCCTAACAGGGAGGAGTGGTGTGACAACCACTAAAAAGAAAATAAGATGTAGGGTTGTAAATAAATAGCGTATGCACATATGAAGTGCTCCTTTGAGGGGAGGGATTAACATTAAATGCACGTGAAGGCTCTAAGGTAAAATTTTCCACCCCAAATGCAAAGCGCGATACAAATAAGTAAATAAATAAAAGTAAATAAATAAACCATTCATCACATACACAAGGAACGATGAACGAATACGAGTGTGAAATGCAAAACATCCTAAAAAAGAAAAATGCAACCTAAAACATCCAAATATGATAAATAAAAGGGTTAGAAAGAGAAAAGACAACTAAACCAAGTGCTTGGACTCTCTAGAGTCCCCAGTGGAGTCGCCAAGTTGTCGCGCCCCATTTTTTCGCAATTGGAAAAGAAAAGGTGTTTACAAAAAATGTAATTTTATTTAAAAATAAGTGAAAATGACCTAGAATGGGACTTTCAAGAATGCGACAATTTGGGTCTGCAATTTAGTCTAAAAGGGTTTTTAAGAAAAAATAGGAGTCACCACTTGGTATGGAATTTTGGTGTACCAAGTCACCCAAAAAATATTTTTTAACGAAAATAAAGTAAAATAAAATAAAAAAACCCTTTTGACAACTCCAGGTCTTTGACAACAAGAGAAAACGAGTTCGGGAGTCGCGTTTAAAGAAAGGGAAAGTAAAGATTCGATTAATTCAAACCTAAGGCATCCTTTCAACCTAGTCTAAGCTAGTTGCTAGGTTTAGTCAAAATTTTTCTAATCTAACCCTTAATTTTATCACATTTGGATGTTTTCTACATGGATGCAAATACAAATATCGAGAGGGGCAAAATATCCATTAAAGGGTTTAATTGAAACCAAGCGTATTAATTACGAAGGCCAAAATAATCCCTTGAAGGGTGTCACGAATATATGAATGATGAAATTTAATGAAAAGAAAAGAAAATTAAATTATATACATAGATATAAGTGATCAAAGAATAGGGATGCATTATAATGGGTACGGGAAACAACAAAAAAAAGCTTGTGACATAATTTTCTTATACAGGGATCGATGGGGTATTTAAACTAAAAAGTTATAATCACCCATTTCCCATTTTTGAAGAATAATTCTCCTAACATAGACAAGCAAATGAACTAACTTAAATGAGATGCAATTCTAAATGACATGATTAACACATATAGAGGGTAGGAGGTAGAGGGTATTATATATAAAATATCATGCAAATGAAAGAATCCTAAAAAAATAAATATGCATGGAAATGTGATGAATATCACACAAAAATGAATCTAATGGACGAAGGATCTAAAGGTCTAGCTTTGGACTAACCCATTTCTAAAAATGCTTGCTAGCGTTGGACTAACAAATAAACGGAGAGAGAAACCACAATTAGCGTTGGACTAGTGTGGTGACGTCATGCATTAATAATACATAGTAAAACAAATAAGGTATGAATTAAAACAAATAAACACATAAAAGCACATAGCATATAACACGTAGGCATAATATTTAGATGCAAAAATCCTAAGGAAAGCGGGTAAGACATATAACACATAAGTCAAATAAACACACAACCTACCTATTACATCGGGGAAAGCCTAACTACAATTCTAAAAGGGAATAATATAATAAAACAAATCTAATTATCCTATCTATTACATTGTTGAGGTATTTAAATGCCTCTCAAATAATTATAAAATTAACTAAAAAACATAAGAAAATTTGGATGAACATTTAAATCAAATAAATAAAGCATATAAAAACATATAAACACATAGGAGCACATAAGAGCACATAATTGACATTGAAATAATATTAGGGGTACCTCCCTTTTGAAGTGGCGACTATATGGAGTCGAATTACCCTATTTATACTCAAAATGAACAAAAGAATCATGACACCAATTTAATTGAAAATAATAATAATAATAATAATAATAATAAAAGTACTAAATTCACCTTAACATGTCAAAGGAACAGAAATTTAAGAACATCTAAAAATTACAAGTTAAATATACTCAAAAGTAACATGATTAGCTATTAAAGAAAAGAAACAATTATAATAAGAGGAATCAAAATTCATTAGGGACTGAATTGCAAAAATTGAAAACTTTTAGAGGCAAAAATATAATTTCTCCAAAATTTAGGGGCCACAATTAAATAAAAGACAAAGTTCAAGGACCAAAATGAAATTAATTTAAGGACCTAGGTGAAAGAAATTTAAAATGTTCTGGGCTATAATGAAAATACCTGAAAGTACAGGGACTGATATGCAAAAATATTTTCTTGTTCCTTAACAAACCGGACCACTGGGCCATTGTTTTATTTCTTTGGGCCGAACATTACCTAAGCCAAGTCAAAAAATCCTGAGAAGCGAACAGGCCAGTCCGTCTTCTTATCACTCAAACCCAACCAAAAAAAAAAATACATGGGCTCTGACCTCCTAACCCAACCGAAACCCAAAAGAAATAAACCAAAATCCAACCAAAAAAATAAACTCAAACCCACCAGAACAAAAAACATTAGGCCATTCTTTTTTCTTCTTTTTTTTTCTTTCTTTTGTTTTCTTCTTCCTCCCCTTCTTCTCTACCGAGGAGCTGAAGCTCCCTTCTGCCTGCGCGGCTATGGCCGCCGGCGCCGGCGGTCGCCGGCAACTTCTCCGGTTACCAAATTTCTCCAAAATACATCTTCTCACTCGATTTTTCGCGTAGAATCCATTTTTGAAGTTACTTTTTACAAAAAATGACCCGAAAGTGGCCAAAAAAGCAAAAGACAGACCAATGGTTATTTTTCCAAATCACCATATCTTTCACTAAAAATTATAAAAAATATACTACAATGCTCCTTGTGATTTTTACAACCTAACTATGAACTGAAATCAATAAAAGCAACAACAAACGTGACAAAATTAAAATAAAACAGTCCAAAATGAAGAAAAATTATTCACATGCTTCTAAAGTTCAAACTCCCAAAATGCTTGAGCAACCTCACGTTTTCAGGCCTTGCACTAACCATAATCATCTATTTTAACAAACAAAATGCACGATAATGGGTACTTTAATTCGGTTTTTGATTTAGGCATTTTTTCAAACACCTAACATGCATATACAAAATCTATCTCCCTTTTCCCTAATCTAGCTCAAGCTATTTCCCAAATTTTCATCCATACAACACCAACAAAAACCAGCAAAAATAAGCAATAAAAAAGGTGACCACACATACATTCAATCTAGTTAATTAAAAAAAGAAAAGCTGGAACAAAGAGAGAGCCGAGAGAGTTTTTTAGGATGAAGAATGCCTTGCTTCTTCTCTTTTTTTTTGTGTTTTGTCTGTTGGGAGCCAAGAGTAAAACCAAGTGGAGAGCAAGAGTGGAGTCTCTTTCTTTTTGGCTTGTCTGTTGAGTTCCCCAGCCGCAAGAGAGAGCGGAGAGAGTGTATTTTTTAGCCAAAGTGGAGTTTTTTTTTTCTTGTCCCCTTGGAAGCAAACCAAAAAGGCCGAGAGATCTATTTTGAGCCCCAAAAAGGTGGAGTGTTTGGTTAATCAAAAAATAATGAGTTTTCCACCAAATGAAAAGAAAGATGCATGGACATTGAGTGCAAAAATGGATGAATAGTGTATTTGGTGAAGAGAGAAATAATTGGAGGAGGATTTTATCTTCTATTTTTCTTCTTTTCTTGTTTTTGTCTTTTTTTTTTGTCTTTGTTTTTTTTTTGTTTTTCTTTTCCAAAACAAACCTGCAAAAATGAGAAAATACAGATTAAAATGCAAGAAAATAAACAACTCATTAAATAGAAAAAATTCAAGAAAACATTAAAATTTGACAAAAATTTGGTGTCTACACGCACTTAATCAATCTCGACTAAACTTTTGATATCTTGTTCATGCATGTATAAGTAATTTGATTTATAAGTGACCTGTATCTTGACTTGAAATACTTGATCTTGCGTGCGGACTTGCATGTACATGTGTATGATTGTAGACCGATTGTATATCTTTTTGTAGCGATTGAACTAGGCCCTTATACCCTTATCCGAGACGTCGGTTAAGTGAAAAATTAGGTTACTCATGCGTATGCGTGAATGTAGGTCGGTAACAGCTGAACTAAGCCCTCGTTGGACCTCTTGCTTGAAGATCAACCTTAGAGCGGTCCGTTAAGTTGGGTAACCTTGGGTAAAGGACGAAATTCCTAATCTATTTACTCGTGACTTGAACTTGTGATATGCTTGATACAGAGCATTAGGTGATAGCTAACGACTCCAATTATTACCTGCGTGAGCGTTGGATGACAGCTAACAACTCCACTCGTAAATACTTGAATACTTGGGGCTTTAAACTAGCTTATGAATACTTGAATACTTGAGGCTCATATCTTGAATACTTAACTACTTGGAGCTATAAGCCCAACCCAGGGCTAGTTGATCGAATTGAGCAGGCAAGGGTTTAGTTGACGAACGTCGCGGCCCATTTTTGAAAATAAAAAATGGAAAAAATAGTTGTTTAAAGTCATAATGTATAATGTTCATGAAATATGTGAAGTGTGTGAATGTGGGAAATAAAGAAAAAGGCCATTGGACTTTTAAGTGCAACGGTTTGGCCAAAAAGATACTCTAAAAAGGTTTTGAACAGGAAAGTAGGAGTCGCCACTTGGTATTGAGTTGGGGTGTACCAAGTCACCCAAAAAGTAGTTTTTGAAGAAATGAAGTAAAAACCTTTTTAGATGACTCCTAGTCTACGAAAATCCAAGAGACGAGTTCGGGGGTCACGGTTGATGAAAGGGAAGGCAAAGACGAAGTCTAAGGCACCCTTTTACCCTAACTTAAGCTAGTTGCGTGATTTAGTGACAATTATCCTAATTTTTACCCAAAAGATGTATTGCATTTGGATGTGTCTAACATGAATGCAAACTCAAATTTAATGGGTGGTTCGAAAGGGACAAAAATGTCTCTTTTGAGGCTCGATTGGTCCTAATCACATGAATTGTGATAGCCAATGGTGAATCCTCAAAGAGGTCACGAATAAATGCAAATGAATGCTTGGGTAATGATGAGAAAAAAAAAGTGTGCGAAAATGTATTTGAGTGTAAAAACGAGTGTTAAGTGCAAATGTGCCAAATGCAAGTATGCAAATGGGTGTGTAAAGTGCAAGGGTGCAAATGAGTATGTAACAGCGCACGTGTACAAATGAGGGAGAGTGTAAATGTGCAGGTGTGAGAGAGTGTAAAGGGATAGTGTGAAGAGTGAGAATGTGTAAAGTGGTAGTGTGCAAAGTGATAATATGTAAAGTAAGAGTGCAAAGTGATAGTGGGTTAAGTGATCGTGTGCAAATGATAATGTGCCTTAGAAATGCATGAACCCTAGAGGAATGCAAGCAAAACGGGTATGGGGAGGCCCTAAATCGTGACATTTGATTTGCCTCTTGGTTGGAAAGAAAACGAGCGTGCTAAGGCTATGTGTAGCCACACTCGTCCGATTCCCTTACCAAAAGAATGACTCCCTAACCTAATCAAGCAGATGACCCTAATACTAGCATGAAATGCAAAGTCCTAAATATCGTGTTTCGAATGCGGGAAAAGGGGTAGAGGTTCATGAAAAAATGTAAAATGCTAAAAGGAAAAATGAATGAGATGTAGTGAAGGCATGCGAGTATGTACTAACGAGGAACAGCCCTATTGGGTCTAGCATTGGACTAGCCCACATCTAGGAATTCTCCATTAGCGTTAGACTAGTGGGGAATCGAAAAAGAGAACCACGACTAGCGTTGGAATAGTGTGGTATCGAGAAACGGATCACAACTAGCGTTGGACTCGTGTGATATCACATTACAAATCAAATTAAATCAAATTAAACTAAATTAATCATATAAAACTAAATAAAGGCATGTAAGCACATAATATCACATAAACACATAACACATAATCATAATATCTAAATGCAAGGTCCTAAGAAAGCGGTAACACATAGCATGTAAGCATGCAAATCACATAGACAAAAATAAAGCAAATAAACCCTAACTATTACATTTGAGGGGGAGGCCTACACAATCTAAGGGGGAAAAATAAAATAAATGAACTAAACCTAACTATTACAACTTGGCATTTAAATGCCTTTTAAATAATCAAAATCAAGCATAAAATAAATACTCAAAATTTAAACAAATAAAGCAACTAAATAAATGAAATAAAACATTCAAAAAACATACAATTAAGCACATAAAGTCACATAAGTGCACATAGGGTCAAATAAAGGGAAAATAAGGGATAGAGTGTACCTCTCTTGAGATGGGGCCCTAATGACGTGAATTTACTTATTTACTCTCCAAAATAATAAAAAGAGTCAAGGCATCACTTTAATTAACGAATTAAAACACTAAATGAAAATTAAACACGAAATAAACCATTCATGTATGAGGAATTAAAGCAAACACGCCCCCAAATAGAAAATTTTAAGAATTTAGAATGGAATATCCAAAATTTGATTAGAAAATCCAAATCAACATCATAAATTCCTCAAAAATTGTAAAACCTTAAATTTCATCTCAAAACATTATGCGTGTTCTGTACACTAATCACATGAAGGCAAACCAAGAAAAAATAATATGTTAAATGGGATAAAATTGATCAAATCTTCCAATTGATTGGGCCATGGTAGCATAAAGGGAGATTTGTGGGGTTGAAGTGACATTTTTCTGAAAATTTCCATGCAAGCTACGAAGCTCTTTTTTCTTCAGCTGGTTTCTGGGTTTCTTAGAGCGATTTCTTTTCATTTTACCAGAATACAAACGCAGCTCATAAACATCAAAGTTTCTGTCAGAACAAGATTGCGTAGCCTGATAGCTTAACTGAACAGCATCTAACCACATGCAAACATGGCAAAATCTGAAGCCCATAACCCAAAAAAAATTGAAGGAATTTCTGCCGTATTCTGGTTTTCTTTTCAATCACATGAAACCAGCCAACAAGCATGCATATCACACCATGAAGAGGTGAAGCAATCAAGTCAGAATCCATTCAAAACTCCTAGCGAAATCATCCAAGAGTATTAACAAAGCTTCACTACTTCAAATTGAAGACAGCAGCTTCTTGAACAAACCAAGGAACAAGAGGAAAGGAAATAAAGCAACGAAAGATTACAAACATGCGCAACAAACGGATCCTGAAACTAGTCAAATTTCACATGCATTGTTCTCCCATTTTTGCACCAAAAGCCGACAACACATAAAAGAAATAAAAACACCAGTTTTGCGGCATAGAACATTCACCCAGATTCATGAACAAGAGAGAATACGAATGAAGAAAAACCCGCAACAAGCTCGGCAACAAATTTTCAACATTTAAATGGAAAAGCCAATGATGTGTGCACAGGAAAAGGACGAGGAAAGATTACCTTTAGCCCTTTAAAAGGCAAAACAAAGCATGAGATGATTGGAGGAGCAGGTCTTGGCAAGGACCTTTTGCCGGAAACACTCGACTCTTGCGCTGCAAAATTCCACCACGGCTGATGACTTCGTAGGTTCGGGCCTGATTTTGGTGGATCTGGAGCTGTTTTCTCCAAAACATTTCAACACAAATCTTCTTCCCTAAGTATCGTAGATGATGCAGCAAGAAGGATCTCCTCCAAAGGAGGTTGGGATTTGTCGAAATAGACTGATGAACAGAGCTGATTCATCAATCCTGGCTCAACTTTCAGCAGAAATTTTTTCTGCAATTTCTCTTCTCCTATTCTCTCGTCTTCTCCTCTTTCTTATGCCGTTTTCTCTCCCTTCAACCTCTCTGCCGCCCCTCTACTCCTCCCAGATCCTCCTCTAGTTTTCCTTTGGTCCCTTACCAGAATCTCTCTTTTCTTTCACTCCAACTCTCCTCTCTCGCTGCCCAGATTTCTTTTACCTTCCCAGGTTCCTTCCCGTAGCTTTCCTCTCCTTTTTCCAGTCTTCCCGTAGCTCTTCAACCCTAGCTACCTCTTACTCCCTCTCTTTGCTCAGCTGAAGACCTTTTGTTTTTCTTTATCTTGCTATTTCTTTTTTTTTTTTTTCAATTTTTCTAAGACCCCCAAGTGTCTAGACAATTCACCATTTAGGTGATGTGTTGTCAAGAACAAAAGGGGACACTTGTCCCCACATGCAAGCCTCCACACATTTCACGCATTTTCCTTATTTTTATTTTTTCTTTTTGTATTTTTAATTTTCCTTTTCCTCCTTTTTTTTCGAAAATTAATTTAAGTAAAACAAACAAAATTATATATTTTCAAATTGAATCCAAAATGATTGAAACAACCCCTTTTTTTGTGGAAATTTCTTTTTCTAAATTTTAGTGTAAAAATGCTTTTAAAAGAAAAGAAACTGATGAATCTCAAATGAACCGAAAATAAAAATAAACACCAATTACTATTTGCAACCTTAAAACACTTAAAATAGTAAGTATGAAAGCAAAAGTGAATAACAATAATAAATCAAATTAAAATAATGTTAACAATTAAATTAAGAAAAAATTGGTGTCTACAACGAAATTGACGAACCCTGGGTACTTGATTAGTGTTTGGGGCTGGTAGGGTGTTGGTGATTGGTGTTCGGGGCCGGTAGAAGGATGATTGGTGGACGGAGATTGATGTTTAGTGGTGATCTATAAACATTACAATTTTATGGTTGATGGAGAGTCAACGGACTTTGAACAAATTGCCGTGGTACCTGCTGCTGAGAGCAGACTATATCCTTTGATAGGAATGTGATCTTTACTGTACATTATTGCATGATCTATTTTGTTACCTGCTTTGCTATATAATATATCATGCCTGCTAGTTTACTTGCATGTTTTCTTGAACTCTTACTGGGTTTCTAGCCATTCCATGAATTTGTTTTCCTTATAGGGGTATGAACATGAGAGTGAAATTGGAGAACACATAGTCTTTGTCTAAGTTTTGTTAGTTGCTCATGTAGGCACTCTTTAGCTCTCTAGCGGGCTTGTTTGGTTTTATTTTATAAGTTTAACTCCTCGACTGTATTTAAAGATTGTATGGGCATTTGATGTCCATGATTTTGTATATATATATATATATATATATAAGGTTGTAATTGTTATTACTCTCATTGTTGAGGTTAATATTTGGTAAATTTCAATTACATGAGTGAGTTTTGATGAGAGTTGGACAGGCGGTCAACCAAACCCTTGGGTACGCCCTAAGGGGAGGTGGGGTCGTCACACTACATGCATAGAAATAACTTTATTATGTGTTTAACAGTGATTGTTATGCAATATTTTGAATATTATTGGAGGAAATTAAATTAGTAAAGGAAAGGAAAAGGCTCTAGAATCACTACTTTGAATACCGGTACGACCCTTCCATGGGATATAATAGTGGATAAATAGTCTTGTCATAGGAAAGAATAGTGACCTTAGTAATTATTTGGAGCTACGTTTTAACCAGTATATGGCTCTATCATGGGAAACAATAGTGGTATTTAATGAACTTGTTGCGGGATATAATAGTGATAGTAGCATATTGTTCAGTTGAAAGTAAAATGGAAAGATACAAGATTCCATGGATTATAATTGAAGATAATAAAATATGAATTTATGCATAGCTATGCATTGAATATTTATGATGCATGTAATGTACTAATTGCGATTGAATTTTGTGAAATGATTTTATTAAATATTATATGTAATATTAATATGCTCGATCCAATAAAGGTATGTTTGAGTTATCTAGTGAGCAGGTTGATACTCATTCCTAGGGGTGGCAATTTCCAACACGACCTAAAAACACGATATGAATCTAACACGAAATTAATAGGTTTGGGTTGAGATTTCGCGAGTTTGAATTAGAATCGGGTCAAACCTAATGAACCCAAAAAGAAAACTGGTCGAATTCGGGTCAACCTGTGGGTGACCCTGTTAACTCGTTTATGAATTGAAAATAATTTAATAAACATAAATTTATCTAACTAAACTAAGTTATACTTTTTTTCTAAAGGCATTAATCACTTAATCCTAAATGAATTTGTTTAACTTATGTGAAGTTGAAATTATTATATTTGGACAAATAATGTATTACATTATTTTTTACTTTTATAATGTTTTAATTTATTTTATATTTGGTTTGGGATAAAACACTTTTACAGTGTTTTAATTTATTTTAGATTTGGTTTGGGATTATTTTGTTTAAATTTTTATTACTTGATTATGTAATTAGTCTTGCATGAAATTGATTTTATTAGAAATTATAGTTGTAAATTAATAAATTAAAATTAAGTTTCGGGTCATTCAGGTTGACCAACTAACTCGAAATTTTTGGATTCAGGTCAGGTATCCTGACCCGTTTCGGGTTGGAGGGTCGGGTTCGAGTCAACGGGTTTTCTGTTATACCCGGGTCTCAACCTGACCCGTCAACTAGTTTCAGACCCAATTGCCACCCCTACTCACCCCACTTAATTTTTCCTCTCTTGTAGATAAGGATCAGGCGTAGGATGAATTGAAAACTAGTTTGATCAGATTATGTTTCTAAAGTTGAATTTTGCAAAATAGTAACTTGTATGATTTTTATACCCTAGTAATATATATATGTCGAGAGTTTAATGTGAAGGATTGTATGAGTGATTTCTATATTTGGAACTTTTGTAAGCTCGTTTAAAGGTTTATCTAATAGTTGATTTGTGTTTATAAGTTCAATAGATGGCTTCGTATCCTCTCGAGAGGGTATGCCGGTGTCATGTTTCAAATTATAAATTAAAATTTTTTAATTATGGTCATCAGATCTGGGGTGTGACATTTAGTGGTCTCAGAGCAAAGATTTAGAAATTTACTTGAAACATTGGCATGAATTGTCTATTATAATTTAAGGCATAGCTTATGAATAGAAAGCATTGTCTTAAAGATTTATAAATACTAATGGTTTATCTTGTCGAACGTAGGCTATGAAGTTCGTGAGAATGACTTGAAAGGATAAAATATTGATATCAACACACAAACTTGAGCTAATGAGGCTGGGGATGAGGAGATGGAAGTCCCACTGATGGCCTTAGTTCATGGAAATAGGAATGCACCCCAAGAGATAACCAAGGTTCACATAGAGCACAAGAAACTTCTACTAGTGCCAAAACTACAACAACTAACATGCAAACCATCTTTAATTACAATAGTATGCCAGTAGATATGGGGTCGATTTTGCAAGTTATGACTCAAGTGATACATCAAAATCAACAACAATTACAGCAGCAACAACTAAAGCAGAAATGGATGCAAAGTTTTTATTTTGAAAAACTTTACAAGGCAAATGCTCCAAATTTTGAAGTGGGACTTGACCCAATGTGGCTTTAAATTGGGTTGGTGAAATAGAGCCTAGGTTTAAGACTTAATTTCCTAAACGATATTAAGGTCCAAGTGCCCATTCCATTCTTGGTTGGTGATGTAGAAAATTGGTGGAGATCAATGAAGCCTATGATGTATGTTAAAGAAAATGCATGTAAATGTTGAACCATGTCGCAGAGTTCCTGAAAATGTTAGAATACAAATGTTTGTCTTACTAAGTGCAAGCTTTAAGGGATCGAAGAAAAAAACAACAGGTTAGTACTATGTATGGTTTGAAAGAAGAAGAAGAAGAAGTTACGCAATGGTGTAAAAAATGTTCCATGGAAGACTTTGTTGTGGGAGAACCTGGGGGTTGAACACAAGACAAACAACCATAAATGAGAAATGCAAGAAACAAGATAGAGATGAAATTTGTCATATTATGGATAGGTGGTTCTATACAAGTGCCATTCCATTGTTTCCTTTGATGATTAAGAAATTGGGAGAATATGAGAAAGGGCTTAAACCACTTCATACCATGAAATGATAGTGATTTTTAAAAAAAAAGAGGTGCAAGAGACATTAAGTTTGCTCAATACATACAAAAAAAAAATGGAAGAAGATTGATTATGCTATTATGTCAGATGTATAGTCTAACCAAAGAAAGAGAACAATGAATAATTTTCTTGTGAATAGTTCAACTAGTACTATGCTCTTATCTTCAGTAGGGATTAGGGGCGGGAACGGTCATTAGATGGACCCCCAAGCTGTCTCCTCACAATCGTAGACAAAAGGACTACAACCAGCCACGTCGAACAGTTTTGGGAAGGGGGGAAAATGACGGCATTTCAATTAGTGATAAGTGACTAATTTACGTAATAATTGTGTGACATTTTATATTATTTTTAGTAACTTTGGTTATATTATTGGAAGAATATGAATCATTTTGGCTATAATTGGTGAATAAATGTTTTTAAGTGATTAAATGAGGTTTTTATCACTTTTTACTTGGATTTTGTGTATTTTGACAGTTTTGACACATTTTCGTATTTCGGCTATAACTTGAGTTACAATGATCGGATTGGGATGATTCTTGAACCCATTTGAAGATAAGAGATAGATCTACAACTTTGGTGAAGACATCTAAATCCAGTTTGAAGGTTTTCCAGGTCAAAATGCCGAATTACAATAGCAAATTTCTACTGGTCGAAGCTGGAACAGGGCAATGAGCAGGCAAGGGTATTTTAGTCATATCTCAGCCTACACAGATCCAAATGAGGTGATTCTTGATGCATTAGAAAGATAACTCAAAAGGCTACAACTTTCGTGTTTTAGACATGAGCTGGTTCAGCCTCTAACATCAAGAAAAGATTGGTTGAAGTTGGGCCAAAAACAGAGCAAGTGATCCACACTCGGATCCACTATTCATCCGAACCCTCGGTTGTTTCTGGGTTAGTGGATCCGAGCTCGGATCCATACGGATCCGAGGTACTGTAGCAGCTCGGATCACTGGTCAGAAAAGGCTGCTCTGTACGCGTAAAACTCAATTTCACCTCCACCAACTCACATTGGATGCTAGACATGTGAGAAACATTCCCAGCTGTAAAAGGGAGATGTAATCCTCATTTCTTGACCACCTTTCATCATTAAATAGCCAAATTCATTGCAAAAAAGGAGATGGGGAGTTCATAGCAGAAAAATAGAGAGTGAGCTACGGGAGAAGCTTGAAGTTGCAGAAATGTAGCTCTTTCATCTCCCTAGTGTTAGTTTAGCTTAGTATAGAGTAGTGTAGCTTTTCCATTCTTGTTTATTATCTAGATTAGGATGAAGATGGAGGATGAAGAAGGCAAGGAAGAAAGCTCATGTGACAAGGGTTGTATTCCTTCCAAACTCTTTATCTTTGTATTTGATTCCAAGTTTAGTTAATATACAAGTTCTGGATTTTGTGTTTATTATGTGTTTCTAAAGTTTATACCTTGGGTTTGGTTGAACTTTCTATGATTGTTAGTGCTTATTATTTGGCTATTTGACTGCTATGATTTGAGCAAGTTATTTAGCATTTTAGCTCTTTAAATCATGATTAATCTGGTACCATTGATTGTGATTATCTAAGGTGTTGTTTCTGCAATGAAAATTGAGATTTAACACTAGTTCAAGAAGTGCTAAACATAGGGAGTACACTCACGAAAGTAGAGGTGCACTTATGTGGTTTTTAGTGATTCATTTCATGTAATTTCATTGAAGAAATGAACTTGTAGCTAATTTCATAACCATGAAAATAGGTATGGATTAGTTATGAGTATAGTTGATTCACTACGAAAGTAGGTTTCACATGTTTAAGGAAATTACACTATAACTAGCCTAGATGTAGTATTTAATGATCCAAATATAGCACTTGCATGAGTAGTTAGGGATACCACAACCTAAGGAGCTTTCATTTGTTATTTTCTTGTATAATTTCAGTAGGTTTTAATTTGTTATAATTCATTGATAGTCTAAATAATAGAGAAGCTTTAGTAGTACCGGTAATTGCAATCTTCCTTGTGGGATCGACCCTTAATACCCTATACTCGCTCACGATTCGTATACTTGCGATAAATCGCGTGTGGGGTATTTAGGAGTTTATAAATGTAAAACTTGATTAGGATGAGCTTAATTGTATATGTATACTCCGCGCACGTCAATTAGTAATGGGAAAAAGAAAATGAAGCTGCTAACGGATCCCTGTGACACCCCCACTTCTCCCTAAGGCGAACTAAAGGTTATTCGCGGGACGCCTGCCCAACTCTCGTCAGGACTCAAGGTAATTTTCATTCAAGCTTAACGTAATACTATTCAACAACACCAGATAAAGTATGAAAGTGCGGAAAACTTTAAACTTAACATTACATAACAATTATCCAATCCTTGCCTCAGATTTCCAAAAGTACATCAAAACCTGAAATGTACTACATCCAAATACATCAAATATCCAAATCATACATTAGGTTCCCAAAAGTACAACCAATAAGAGGTCCAGTCCAAAATACATTAGAAACCCTAATACAAAAGTACATCCAACGGGAGTTCCTTCGAGTCTCATTCCAAGCCCATTCCTGTTAAGGAAAACAAATCTACAGGGTGAGCAAAACGCTCGTGAGGCCAAGAACACACATGCACGCACATAGTCCAAGCAACAAGCCCAAATAACAGATCAATTAATAAAATACAAGCAATTGATAATTCCAACGGAATGTAAACAGAAACAATTCGAGGATATGGTAGCTCTTAGGAGCTAAGTTCCACAAGCTTCGCTAGTTCATTCGTATATCTCTCCGCGATGACTCTCCGTCAACCGGTTTGATATTTCCAATCCGTAGATCACCACTAACTTCTCATCCATCCACCATACACAGCTCCGGGCCCGCACGACATTTATAAGGCTATACTCCACGGTTATGCCAAGCAAGACCTCTCAAATAGATCAAGCTTATCATGTGATTCTCATGGCTCACCAAGGTTCCCGACCAAGCCCATGTCGGCTCGAGTCCCAAGGTCGGCCGATGAGTTTGGGCGTCCCCCATGTACATGTGTGTGTCGAGGAGATTCACTCCAGCGACGTATGCAGCCATAGCACAGTATTTCATGTCATTCAAGCATTTGATATATTCCAACATTTGAAGCATGAGTTATTGTTTTCAAATGAGAACGAGTGTGATAAAGTACACACTCAACTCCATTTTCAAAATCTCAAAGTATTGATAACAGGTAAGCATGTATCAAGTTCATAGGAGTTCAAGTAAACATGCACTTGACACTCACCGATACAAGTACAAGAAAGAAATGTCACTCGGAGCTTTTAGGCGTTCACTGTGGGATCCTCTTGAAGGTCCTCGTGCAAGCCTGGGCAATTAATAAGGATCTATCACTCATAAACCCTAATAAATGAAAAGATCGCACTAGTGCACATTCCAAGAAAATCTCGTGAAAACGAACCCCAATCACTCGTAAATCGAGGTTCAAAGATGGGGTTTCAAAACACAAGAGCAATCGAGTTTCTGTCTTTGAAATCAAGTATAAAACGTTCAAGTGATATCGAGGGAAAAAAGGAGAATTCGAAAAACTCCATTTCCCTTAAGTTTTGAAAATTTCAGTTTTGATACGAATCTTTGAAAAATCGTATCTCACTCTTTACAAGTCCAAAATTGGAAAACTTGGTACCGTTGGAATCCTCTTTGAAAGTACTAAAAGTTCTTAAAAGACACTTTTCCATGATTCTAAATGGAAAGTATTCAAAAATGGGCTCAAAGTCACTGTTTCAGGGTACTTAGGATTGTGTCGGGGTTAGTTTTTCGCTAACTTTGGGAATTCGATAAAATTCACACATTGCCAACCAGCCTCTGAAATTTGTAACTCAATTAGAGTTGCAAGTAAGGTTTAGAACAAAACAAGTGGATCAAGAATCGGAGTTTTGAGCACCGAGATACGATAGCTCAAAGTTGGTGAAAAACCGAAACTCTTAAGCCAATTTTCCAGATTTAAGTTCCAAACTTTGGGACTTTAGTTAGGTATCGAAACGGACTCGGAACGGCACCAAATTTGGTATGAATATACTACCATATAAGGGCCACTCCTTTGCCAAATTTCATAGAAAAACATGTACGGAAATCGGTTAATGAGACCGTTGAAATCACAAGAAATTCTAAGGCTAAGCTGCCTTTGAACTTCCGTTTTGCCGTTTCCAAACATTTGGTCAAGAAACATCTCAAACATGGTCCATTCTAGTAGGTAATGTCTAAAATATGTCCAAGGTACATTTGATATGTGATTTACACTAAGAAGCTTCGGATAACAAGTCCCAAATCATTGTTAGTTTCAAATCTGTCCAAATGCATGGTATTCCTTCACAAGACCAGATTCGAATTTTGATCACAAATCACTCAATTCAACTCGGAATTGAGAAAGGTTGGTGGCGTTGGAAAATAGACTCATAAGGATATATTTTCTCAGAAGAAATCGTTTTCAAAATCCGTCCATAACTAGCTCGTTTGTGAGCATCAAGTTACAGCTCATGTGCTGCCTTCCAGGTAGCAACGAAACAGGACAGTGAATTTCAAACGAATGGTTTGGCTTGCTCAAGTGGAACCAGGACATGCATTTTATACCAACGGAAAGCTGGGAATGTCTAGTTTTCAGTGCCATAAATGGCACTCGATTCCGACATCGAAGCGATGAGTTATAGCCAAAACAAGATGACTGCCTGGGCAGTGACGGGAACCAATTCCAGATTTCTAAGCTTCCGAAATTCCAACATTTGGGTGACCAAATCAAGTTATTTTTCAATGAAACTTTTTACACACTCAATATAACATGTAAACAACATAAAAAATCCATTAGAACCTCAAAATTTCGTACCATAGTGCTCGAACAAAGCAGGGGCAAAATGGTCATTTTTGATCATTGCACCATCCTTGAGTTTCTTTCAACAACCCAACATTAATCCACTAGTTTAAGCACTAAATAAACATTATTACCATCAAAACACCACAAATCAGTCTATATATCCAAGGTGGGAGTTCATAGAGCCCACACAACCATTTTCCACTATAAATAAGCTACCCATGAACATGCATGAGTATATAAGGGCACTAGAACTTCCATAAACCAAGTTTTGAAGGTTAGATCGTTACCTACTTCACTTGGTGTGCAAGAAAAGAATTTTCGGTCCTCTCCATGGCCAAGAAAACTGTGAAAAGCTCCCCCTTTTTGTAGCTTAAGATGATCTTCAAGTAATAAGCTAAGTGTAGTTAAATTTTGGTGCAAAATGGTGCAAGTTTGGTGAGGGAAATGGAGAAGAAAATTGAAGGAGCAACCTTGGTTCTTTTCCTTGGAGTTGCACGCTGGAAATGGAGCTAGGAGAGAGGGAATTCTGATCTGAAATGAAGCTTCCAAAGGAAGCTTTAGTGTGTGGTCCAAAGTTGTCCAAAAGTCAACCCTCCGTCGCGCGCGCACGCGCGCGTTTTGTGCTCGATTCCTCTCGAGTTTATTTCACTAGTGCACTAGACTTCCAATACACTTATATTCATATAAATATTATTCACTCTTAATTGTCCCAAAATGAGGGTCTAAAGTCTCTCAATTAAATCGCGCGTGTGAAAACGCATATTTCCAAATTAAGCGCGATAAAGCGAAACCTCCAAGAATTTCTTATAACGATAATACTAATAACTATCACTTGAGTATTTAAACATAAAATTACCTATTTTAGGACTATTGTGTAAGTCTCCAATTTTTCAAACTTATTGTACTATCAATCGATTAAAATTTCCAAACACGTTTTCACTATTTTCACTAAACGAGCTTCCAAAAATTAATTTTTGAAACAAGTCACTTTAAAAATATAATGAAACTATAATTCCATGTATTTAGGTCTAATAAGGTTAGAAAATATTATTCGGGGCAAATATCCAAATAAATAATTAAATGAACTAGTAATAGGAATTTAAAATGAGAAAATTTGTGAGTCCTCACCTGAGTCGAGTATTAATTCCTCAATTAACCTTTCTTAATCTACCATTGATCATTCTTAACTCTCCAATATTAATAAACTCCCGATTCAAGTATAGTCTCGAAAAACGTGTACTTGTTGTTCCGAATTGAACGAATTTTTTTTTGAAAAGTGAATTTTTTTTCCAACAAAACGCTTTAAAAGTATATAAGAGGCATCGTTCCATATAAATGGATTTTAAATGATCGCAATGAATAATTCAGAGAAAATGAGTAAATAAATATTTAAATAAACTGGTAATATTCGATAAAATAAGAAAATTTTCGGGTTCTCACAATCCCGTCACGAAGCGTCAGCTCCAGTCGACAAAATCCTGTGCAAACAAAGCGTCAAACACAAATGCATCATCAAACACGAAGGTCTTTTGCTTTCCCTCCATACTAATTACCAAATTTCAGTCACCCAGAACACCAGAAAATGGAAGCAAAAAGAGAAAATAAGAAAGTGGCTGGAGGCAGAACAAGAAAGTGGCTAGAGCAAACTAGGAAAAGGGAAAAGTAGGAAAAATACATTTGTGACGAAGGAGTGACAGAGGGGCAAAGTTGTAGCAGTTTGAAATCTGGAAGGGCTTGGCAAAAGTGAATCAAATTTGTAAAGTGGAACGTTGGGGCATTTGGAGAAGAGAAAACGCAGGAAACACCCAGGTAACAAAACAACAATTTTATGATAACTTTCAAAACTTAACAAGGTAGTAGAGCGATGTGAGTAGTTGTTATTTTTGAACAATGTCGTAAATGAATAGGCTAATTGATCTTTAATGATTTTGTTGGAACAGAATGTTTATTGGTACTGAGTAGTATAAGGTATGTAATTTGGTGGCCAACATTAGGGAGGACAAGTGCGGAAAACTTAGTGCACCAAGTGTTTGCAAAATCATGTGAATAGGATGTGGAATTGGTTGGGCAATAATATAACAGGGGTACTAGTTATTGCTTTGAACTTATTGTAGATTTTGTTGGCTAGCAATAGCTGTGGGTGGATTATAATTTGTTTGTGGTTTGTACATCCTATTCGTGGTGACATACAAAGCGAAAAAAAAGTGTTACAAAGATAGTTCCCTTAAGAATGTATTAGAGTGTTGTATAAGAGACATTTCATATGAATAAATAGTGATGAAGAGTAAAATTGTTATGCGACATGAATTAATATAATACTAAGATTGATAGATGCATTGTGGGCAAAAAGGTTACAAGTTGTTTTAACTAGGCATGTTGGACAGCAAGTTGGACTGTTACATGCAATGATTCAGCAGTTACAGTAGCAGAACTGATGTGTAAAATTGCATGAATATATTGTGAACTTTCTAGTTATTGTTTATTAGTTAACTCATATTTGTATAATCACAGGATAAAGAGAACAAGAAGTCGACTGTTTGGAACTTGATAGGTAGGGCAACAGACGAAAAGCTGAACAAGGTACGAAAAATGATTTACATAGTGTTTAGTTTGACATACTGAGTGTGGAAAAAAGGTTACAAGTTTTGCTCTGCTAGTGTGATTGGACATGAAATTGGATAACTGTAACATGCAGTGACTTAGCAATTACAATATAAGAACTGCTCTGTAAAATACTATATTACATAATTGTGAAATTGGTACCTCACAATTGATACATTAGTCATATGTGTATAGTAGGACTAGAAATAGAAGAAGAAATCGATCCCATGAAACTTGATAAATGAGTGAGAGTAGATTGTAAGTGGAATTTGCCCGACAGAATAATTAACTTACTGATAATTTTGGCAAACATAGTGTGGAACAAAAGTTACAAGTTTTTAAAAGTATTGTTACTGAGATTTGAAAGTGATGTATTATATATGTTATTACTTTGTAATGCATTCAGAATAACCTGGGAAAGCATAATAGAACTGAAGTGCAGTTGTACAACTCTCAGTTCAGATGGCAGGAAAAAAATCGAGAACTTCAAGTGGCCAAGGTGGCAGAGATAAACCAGCAGGAAAGTTTGGTGGCAAAGAACTCGAGGCTTCATCTAAATCACTTAATATGTAAGTGGCTAGTGTTTGTGTCTCACAAGTTGTATAGCACTCAGAAAGTGAGGTTGGTGACAATTATACAGCATATTGCAAAGGGAAGAAATTAGGGAAAAGAAGGAAAAAAATGACTGCAAACACAGCTGAAGATGAGCAAATAGAGGCAGTAGGAACAAGTGAGGTTGCAGAACCACTTCCACCATTGAATCCATGGATGAAGTTCAGGTCAAATTGTATATAATAGAAAATAGGAATCATTGTTTAAAAGCACTATTAACTTTGTTTCACTGGACTTTATGGGCAAGAAAGAGTATCAATGTAAGGTTTTGGCGAAAAGAGTGAAGGTGACAAGGTATGCATGAAAATCATAATACAGAAAGAAACCAATATGCTAATTAGAAAGAAGTACATGAAATATAAGTGAGGAAACAAGAAGTAGATGAGTTTTAATGTGGCTGATGACTTTGTCCATTACAATGCAGTATAATAATGTTACTCGGGCAGCATATAATCAGTTGAGTAAGGAAGACATTACGAAGCGAAAAGACGAGTACCTGAAAGAGAAAGAAGCATATGAGAAAGAAATGGCACGTCTTGGAAAGTTGATAGTGCAAAAAGCACGAGCTACGGCAAAGGTAAACATAAATTATAAACTGTCAAGCAGTTGATGAAAAGCACCACCTGGCTAATGCATATATGTACAATTTGGTTGCAGAATCATAAGTGCATCATACGCTGCTAGCTAAATCAAATGGTCACATTTGTTTCAAGGATCGATGAAACAAAAAAGCAGCAGATTAGAGACATGGGATTCGGAGGGCTACTAGACATACAGTGCCATTCCATTCCAAGTGGTATAGCAACTTGGCTAATGGATAACTTTAATCCGACACTAAATAGCTTGCATCTACATGGAGATGATGTGCTGCCTTTAACAGCAAGAGATATAGATTTAGTGTTGGACATTCCAAATGAAAGGCCAATACCAGTTGAAGATGCTGATGCTAGCGAGGTGGGGGGATTTGGGCCAAGACGTAGGACATATAAATGGAAATAGCTACCAAATGAGTTGGTATCCAAGATTCATAGAGAAGAGTTCAAACAGCTGTTTGTTGCATTTGCTTGTAGATGCCTGTTGGCTCCAAGCACTAGGGCTGAGCACAAAATAAAGTTTTGGAGTTGCACACAAGAAGTTGATAAGGTAGCCACTTTGAATTGGGCGGAGTATGTTAGGAACGTGCTATGCAATAAGGTGTTGGAGGTGCAGAAGAAAAGTAAAAAGCAGCACCAATACGTTGGGGGATGCATTTTTGTGCTATTGGTAAGAATATTTATCCTTCACATTGATTGAAAACGACTCTAATGAATATGGCATGTATGGATACCTCACACCACTTTGTGAGAGCAGTGTGTGTATAATAATTAGAGTGACATGTGAATACAATGGTTCGAGTACTGTGCATCAAAATGAAAGTAGTAACAATAAGGTAGACAATAATTTTGTCGACCAAAGTAATCGAAAAATTTTATGTCAGATATTGCAGATTCATTATTTTGATCGAATGTCAATACTAAAACATAAAGTGTCGAGAACTATTCCAATAGTAAAGGCATGGACAAATGGTCTGATCTCGAAGAGGGATGCATTAGAGATTGATAATCTTCGCAGCTATGGAAAAGGAAAGCTGATAAGACTGGTATTATTAACAATACATTCCGAATAAGTTTGTAATAATTTGTATTCCAATTCATATACATTTGGAGTGTCACTAATATATTTTGTCGTAGGTTGAACCACATGAATTGGTGGAGGCCGAAGTTGGCTCGTCGATGACTGAACTCCCCCCTAATCTGGTTGGGGCGATGATGGATAGCGGCCATGCCGATGTAGGCGTAAGTGACCTCAATATTTGGTATATGAAATATATGCAAACGTATTGTATACCAATAGGGATCTAATTTGACAAAGCATGCATACAGTCTATAAATATGAAATCTACATACATTCATACCATTAATATGATATGGAAAGAGAATGCACATGATAGTTGTGAAATGTTACTCGTGTCATAATAGAGTATTCACATGTTGGATTGTGTAAAAGAGGTCTGTAGAATTGGTTTTTGAAATGTTGCAAGCTGAGCTCTCAGAACTGTATAAAATTGTTGTTACAAGCCAACAGAGGATACTCAAGATTGCAGAAATCATTTCTTCGCATCGGTGGGGAAAAGCAGCATGCGATTAGGACGAATCATTGCACACGGGGAAAAACATAAGGACAAATTTGTGGCAATGCACTGGGATACCGAACGTGAAGAAGGATCTGAATATGAATCTGCAAAAGAAGGACATGATGGTGATGAGAACGAGGAAGATGATAAAGAAGATGCGGGTGCCAAAGATCATGATGAAAACCTTCATTGTAGCGATAGCGAAGGAGCTGGTAGAGCAAGAGATGATACTATGAATATGAGTGGGCAGCATGAGGGAGAGGACCATAGAAATGGCAAAGGTACAGTGACAAATAACAATGGGCAAATGGATGAAGGCATAGGGCAGTCTTTAGGCATTATGACACCAATGATAATAGTCACAAGTGTTGAAAATAGACAAACAGCTGAAATAAACAATGATTTGTTGGAGGTGGGCAAGGAGATACATGTGAACATGGAAGATCAACAACAACAAGAGCTACATAAGTCTAACAGCATGGAATGTGGTGAAGGTGATTGTCTAGAGGAACAACCGTCACATCCCTGTCTGCATGAAAATCTTGCATTTGATGCACACATTCCGAGAAGACTGCGTTCATATGGGCAAAATTGACAAGGTTGGTTCAATATATTTGTCTATATTTTCACGTTTAATAAATGAATATACGATACAGAACTGTTTGCCTGAGTATTTTGAGAACTTACTTACATTCAGGCTATCTTTGATATATACTCTAATTTGGAGTTACAACTGTTCGCTAGTTATTACAAATACGTTGGTCTCAAGTTACATTCATAACATCCTTTTTTACAGTTTCTAGTTATAACATAAGCTTTGATATCCTTAATCCTTGTCTTCAATTGTCTCAGGAAAGAAGGTTGAGCAAAGGCCTACTCGGACAACGAAGAAGAGCACCATGTTAAGGTCGGCCGAGTATATCCTGCCAGCACATGTGACAGTTATCTTGTATGAGAAAAGGGTTGCTGCCTACGTATGGGACCTAAACAAGAATCCCAAGTAAGTTTCTCACCAAGGATTTAGTCCACCATCAGCAGAAATGCTGTACAGAGTTGCTTATTGTTAGAACTAATTATTGGTGAACTTGTGTAATGCAATGGTAGGGACATACTGGTTCAAATGTTCCAGTTCTCCCTAACATGCGTTGATTTGAAGACACTTGGCAATGGCATGCATGTCTCGAATCGGGTTAGGAATTTTAATGTTCATGGCTATGATTAGCTTGCTTTTCCAATCTTGCATGTGACTAATGATATGGTACCTCTATATTATTTATTTGCTAATGTTTAATTGAAATAAATCGGTGGAGCATCAGGTCATGGACATGTTTGCACACCTACTAAACTGGGGTGGGAAAGGCATTGCAAAGAGTAAGGTGGAACATTACATCATTGAATCCATAGCAGTTGTGAGTTTTTTAATTATACTTACCATGTATCGGCCAAGTATTTTTTAACCCAAGATTTGAAGTTTGCTAAGACCTGAACATAAATGGATCACTAATAGAACTGAAATCCCCTTCCGTTGTCACGTTGATGCTCGTAGGAAGGCATTCTGAAAATGCTAAATTTTGAATCACTTTCAAATATCAACCAATCTGCCAAACTGACGAAGTTGTTCAAGATACGGAGTCATGAGGCGGGAGCCGATCCAGCCAACTGTCATATGGTATGTAGTTACTATTGGTAGATGTGATTTTTACTTAAATTTACAAAATAAGTCTTACGTTAATAATATATTTTTTCTTTGATGGGTAATAAATTGCACTTGTGTTTAAGATATTGGCCCCTGTTTGCAATAGGGAGCATTGGTTTGTTTACTCCTTTGATGTCTCGCACGGGGTAGTCCTTCCAGACCCCAACACTGATCAACCAAAAAGTAAAGATATGGATGTCCTAAATCGTCTAGTACGTAGCAGAGTTTAATAATTATTATAAGCCTTTTTTAATACAATATAAGAGTGTGTGCTTTGCAGAAGCGTGCTTTGGGGTTGGTTATTGAGACAAAATTTGGCAAGAAAATTGACTTTGTAAGTTTTTCCTTAGAAGTTGTTGATGTGCGCATCAATTGCGAGATAGAATCTAAATTAATTTATGTTCTCTTAACAAGCATATTCATCATGTAGCCATCACCTTGTTTCACTTTTTTTTTTACTTAATTTTGCATTGATGACTACCTTTATCATGTTGTCCTCAGTTACGACATCGGTATCTTCACAATGGTATTCCTAGACCATTGGACTGGACAATTGCCTGTGCGCATCGATAAGGTATTGATAACTTTTCGACATAATTGAATTCTATTATAAAAAAAAATGTTCTTACACTTTACACATTATTGTTTAACATAATTTTCGGGTTTAACTGTGCTAGATAAATATTGGCAAGTATCGAGTACTATACACGGCTCGGTTATGCACGTTAAAGCAAATTCAAAGTTGATGGATATCATAGCGACCTCGCAAATTTCAAAAAAAAAAAATAGTTGAAGTGTGGCCAGGGGCCTGAAGTTGAGACTATTCTGTAAACAGTTAGTTGCAAATTAGATATTTGGCTTCGAAACAAAGATTTTTTGTTGCTAAAGTTTAGAACCCTGATGAAGGGCATCTTTAATGTTGGAACACTTAAACAAGTTTTTTGGAAGGCTTAATGCAAGCCAAATTGGAATGTGTAAATGTCGTTTAGGACGTAATTAGTTATTTGTGTTGTATATGTATGTCTCTCGGTTGTGCATTTTACCTATTTGAAATTATCGTCTGCTATGACTTAACCGCTATGTGTCAGTTGTTCAAGCAGCTAAAATTGCAAGTTTAATTGGTTCACTCAAATGGATTTTGCTAACAAACGGTGATTGCCGGAAAAACAAATCATGGCTGCTAGAAAAAACATTAGTATGAATTTTCGCCAGACTACTCTTTTAATGCAAACGAGTAATTATATGATATTTGTTTCTAAATTGACCTTTTATCATGACCATTTTACCCCAAACGTTTGATGACAATTACATAATGTTTGGTGAATGTTACAAATTGATGGTAACTCCGCTCAAAATTTACCTTTAGATTTTCATCACCAACTCTTTTAATAAATTACATAGGAGTCTTTACATAATATTTGCTTCTAAATATTACTTTTAGTTCCAATTCATACCCTCTTTTTGTTGACATTGGACCGAACCTTGACCTCTAATCGATAGAAACAAATACCAGTAGGTACTTACACAAACAAATTGAATCAAGTACGATTTCTTGTCAGTAACTACTTGACGATCGATGCATCACTTCTTTGAACAATGAAGTGTTTTGCCAGGTCAAGTACTTGTGTGGACAACAAATATTAAATACTAAAGCAGATCCAGCTTCAATTTTTTTTATAAAAGCTAGAGTAACCCTGAACAAAAGCACATGACCGTAACTGTTGTTAAGTTCCTTTCATGATAACTGCTGCAATTTTTCGTAACTGGTTAGTAACTCCACGTAACACTGTTCGAATGTCTGGTACTGCCGCTTTCACGCTTTGTACGTAAAGACTTAAGCAAGTTTTACTCCACCGTTGCTAGTTTATATCTGAGAGGAGCCACATAGTAACTGCCACTTGTGTAAATCATCCTGATCAACACACAACTATTACTTCATCCTCTTACCCCATATTCTTTTAACATATGCCCCATAGGAGATTTACATCGTTCAGATGTGTTCATCTAGCAATCTTGGTGGTGGATCTAATGAGTTAAGATACCAATATCACTATTGTTATTGTGAAAAAACGGCTGGCCTGAAATTCATGGAGTCACAGAAACCAACGAAGGGGTTGCTGTACTTTGTCTGTGAAGGAAAATCTTGTACTTTTTTCGCTTGGTGTCATCCAATAGGGAGGAATCATGAGCAAGTTCAGAATAACTATTGCCCTCCCTCACCTAATCAACAAGCAATAAGTAGAGAAAGCTCCTTCGACAGTCCCGAAACAGTGCTACACGAATCAAACTCTTTCCCGCATCCTGTGCATCGCATCGAACAAGACATTCGACAAATGAAAACCTTCATGATGATACCCGTGGCGGTCACCCTTCTGTTGCTACTAATAGCAATTTTTCGCTGACACCACTTTTCTTTTTTCAACCCATTTGATGCGGACTTTGCCTGTTCGAATTGTCATAGATGTATCCTCATACGCAAAGTAGCTGACATCCTTGTACTGTTGACTTTCCATTTTGCCAGTTGATCAAGAAGATAAAGTAAATGGTAGATACAGTGTTTTAGTTGAATGAAGCTGATGGAGTCACATTGCAAGTTTTATTTGAAGTATTATGCTGCTCTTACATCTGAAATCACTTGTGTTGTTGAATTGTTCTGTGTTCATGACTCCAAAAGCCTGCCACTATTAATTTTATAATGATGCACGAATGGTTATCTTTGTGACGCCCCCACTTCTCCCAAGGGCGAATCCAAGGGTATCCGTGGAACGCCGGCCTAACTCTCGCCAGGACTCGAGACAATTTCAATTCAAACTTAAAATCTAATACCAACAATGAAAGTCGGAATAAAGATACAAAGTCATTTCCATACATAAATATTCAGTCTTACATCACAAATTCGAGATACAATCACTTTTCCCAAAAATATACAACATCCAAAAGTGTCTAGTCGATTACAGTCAAGACACTAATACAAAAGTGCCTCAGGTCGGCATTTCTTAACTTCTTCCATTCCGGTTCCTGTTAAGGAAAACAAACTAATGGGATGAGCCAATACTCAGTGAGGCCAAGAAAGTCATGCAAGCACGTAGTTCAAGTATCAATAACATTTATACCATAAATAAAGCGATAAAATCAAGTAATTCACGTTAACAAATTTAAGCACACTTGGATAGGATACAGGAGCTCTCAGGAGTTAATTTCCACATGCTTTGTCAATGCTCGATCTACGACCTCCACGAGTTGACACTCCGTCAATCGGGTAGGTTTTGAAATCCGTAGAAGCTCCACTTACAACCTCCAGCCAACATTCTACCCTCTCGGATCCGTAATCAAACACGCACGAAAAAGGCGATACTCGCCGAGTATGCCGAACAAGATCTCAAAAGATCAAGTTTTGTTTTGTTATTCTCTTAGTTCACCAAGCTTCTCGATCAAGCCCATGCCGGCTCGAGTCGCAAGATTAGCCAAAGAGAATTGGGCGTCCCCATAAATCGAGGAGGTTCACTCCACCCGACAACACGACATGCACGACATGCACTACAACACGACATGTACACAAAAACGAGTATATTTTAGTCGACGAGATTCACTCAAATCGACTTTGAAACCAAGTTTAATGCAAATAAAGTTCGAATAAAGGAAATCGAGTGCGATAAAGTACACACTCGTCTCATCAAGTGATATTCAAGTATATAAGCAGGATAAATCAAGTAAATACATCAATTCATGCACTTGACACTCATCGATTCAAAATAAGTGAGCAAACAACTTTAGGTATCCGCATCGAGATTCCCTTCGAAATCTCCTTGAGCGCCTGGACAATTAACAAATATTTCTCACTCACAATCACGTTTTATTCAAGAAAGAAAGCATACTTGATTTGACTAGTTAATACCTCAAACACGAACCTTAACCACTCAAAATAATGGTTCAAAAGTGAGGATTTAATTAATACAAGAAAACTAATTTTCTTCACGAACTCGAGTTCAAAAAGATTAATCATTATCAAAGGGTAGAGAAAAGTTTCCAAAAACTCGTTTCTCATCAGGTTCCAGAATTTCAGTTTTAAGGGGCTATCTTTGAAAAATTGTATTTCACTCTCTGTGATTCCAAAATTGGAAAATTGATACCGTTGGAATCCTCTTCCAAAGTACTAAAAGTTCCTAGAATACACTTTCCCATGATTCCAAACGGAAAGTATTCAAAAATTAGCTCAAAGTTGCTGTTTTGAGGCACTTAAGGCAGGTTTAGGTTGGTTTTTGGCCAACTTTGAAAATTCGGAAAAATTCACTTGATTTGAACTAGCCTCTAAAATTTGGAAATCTATTAGAGTTTCAATCCAAGTCTAAAATAAAACAAATGGAACAAGATTTGGAGTTTTGAGCACCAAGATATGGTAGCTCAAAGTTACTAAAGTCTCCTTGTTAATCAAGGGTTTTCCAAACTCGAATCATGAACTTTGGAAGTTTAGTTGAGCAGCGAAACGGACTCGGAATGGCACCAAATTTAGCAGTATAATACTACCATATAGGGACTATTCCTATACCAATTTTCATAGAAAAATATGTACGAAAAGTTGGTTAACGAAACCGTTGAAATCACAAGAAATTCCAAGGCTAAGCTGCCTTTGAACTTCCGTTTTGCCGTTTCCAAACATTTGGTCAAGAAACATCTCAAACATGGTCCATTCCAGTAGGTAATGTCTAAAATATGTCCAAGGTACATTTGATAGGTGATTTACACTAAGAAGCTTCGGATAACAAGTCCCAAATCATTGTTAGTTTCAAATCTGTCCAAATGCATGGTATTTCTTCACAAGACCAGATTCGAGTTTTGATCATAAATCACTCAATTCAACTCGGAATTGAGCATGGTTAGTGGCGTTGAAAAATAGACTCATAAGGTTATATTTTCTTAGAAGAAACCATTTTCAAAATCTATCCATAACCAGCTCATTCGTGAGAATCAAGTTATAGCTCATGTGCTGCCTTCCAGGAAGCAATGAAACAGGACAGCGAATTTCAAACGAATGGTTTGGCTTGCTCAAGTGGAATTAGGACATGCATTTTATACCAACGGAAAACTGGGAATATCTTGTTTCCAGTACTGCAAACGTCACCCGATTCCGACATCGGAGCGATGGGTTATAGCCAACACAAGATGACAGCCTGGGCAGTGATGGGAACCAATTCCAGATTTCTAAGTTTCCAAAATTCCAACATTTGGGTGACCAAATCAAGTTATTTTTCAATGAAACTTTTTACGCACTCAATATAACATGTAAACAACATAGACATGCCATTAGAACCTCAAAATTTCGCACCAAAGTACTCGAACAAAGCAGGGGCAAAATGGTCACTTTTGGTCATTGCACCATCCTTGAGTTTCTATCAATAACCCAACATTAATCCACTAGTTTAAGCACTAAATAAACATTATTACCATCAAAACACCACAAATCAGTCAATATATCCAAGGTGGGAGTTCATAGAGCCCACACAACCAAATTTTCTTCAAAATAATACTACCCACTAACATGCATGAGTATATATGAGCACTAGAACTTCCATAAACCAAGTTTTCAAAGTTTGATCGTTACCTACTTCACTTGGTGTGCAAAACAGAAATTTTCAGTCCCTCCTTGCTCCAAGAAAACAGTGAAAAGCTCCCCCTTTTTTTAGCTAGATACAATCTCCAAGTGTTCAACTAGGTGTAGTTCAATTTTGGTTTGATTTGGTTGATGATTTGTGCAAGATTTGGAGATGGAAAAATTGAAGAGCTCTTGGGTTATTTTTGCAGCTTGATGGCCGGCCAAGAGAGACTAGGAGAGAGAGTGTATTGATCAAATGAAACTTCCTTGAGAAGCTTTAATGTGTGGCCCAAGTTGGTGCAAAAGTCAACTCTCCTTCGCGCGTGTACGTGCGCGTTTTGTGCTCGATTCCTCTCGAGTTTATTTTACTAGTGTACTAAACCTCCAATACACTTATATTCATATAAATATTATTCACTCTTAACTGTCCCAAAATGAGGGTATAAAGTCTCTCAGTTAAATCGCGCGTGTGAAAACGCGTATTTCCAAATTAAGCGCGATAAAGCGAAACCTTCAAGAATTTCTTATAATGATAGTACTACTAACTATCACTTGAGTACTTAAGCATAAAAATACCCATTTCAAGACTAATGTACAAGTATCCAATTTTTCAAGTTTATTGTATCCTCGATTCAATTATTTACTCCAATCGCGTATTCACTATTTTCACTTAACGAGCCTTCAGAAATTAAATTTTGAAACGAGTCACTTTAAAAATATAATTAAACTATATATCCATGTAATTAGGTCTAAAAAGGTTAGACAATAATATTCGGAGTAAACGGGCATTTAAATTTTTAAATAAGCTCGTAACCGAAATTTAAAATAAATAAATTTTGCGAGTCTTCACATGAGTCGAGTTTTAATTCCGTAAATCTCCAATTAACTTTTCTTAATTTACTATTGATCATTCTTACTTTTTCAAAATTAATACACTCTCAATTCAAATATAGTCTCGAAAAATGTGTGCTCGTTGTTTCAAACTAAACGAATTTTAGAAAGTAAATTTTCTAACAAAACGCTTTAAAAACTTAAGAGAGGCGTTTTTCCATATAAATAGATTTTAAATAGTTGAATTAAATAATTCAGAGAAAATGAGTGAATAACTATTTAAAGAAACTAGTAATATTTGACAAAAATACGAAAATTTTCGGGTCCTCACAATCTTAATACACGAACTTCTATAAATAATATTTGATTTTATCTCATACTATTATCGACTTAAGGGTGAAATGTACTTGTGTGCCAAGAATCAAATGCAGCAAGACTCTTTTTTTTTTGCTATATATTTTGTACTTGTATACTAGTTTCACTTGTGGGCAGAATATAGTCCAACTATTTTTCACTATGATTCACAAACTATTCATATCTAGTTAGATTTGTTCGTTCTTAGTTACAACATTCATAAAATTAAAGGTCAAACACAGCCCTAATAAATATTACTAGAGCATTGGACCAGAAGAAGTTACGGATGGCTCAGAGAGGTAGTAAATTTCGGTCATAAACTGACCAAGTGCATAGAGTGTTGCAGAAGGTTTTGTGTAAATTGTGTATAGTGTTACTGTGTATGCACATAGTGAAACTTAACTTCAAAAATATGTAACTCTGTATGCACATGACCCTAAATGTTGGTGTACAGGTCCTTTCATAATAAAAGTTGTAAAATTTGTTTTATTGTCTGTAACTGAATAGCAACACGACGTAACACTTATCAAGAGTGTTGGTACTAAAAATTTCATGCTTTGTACGTAAGGATTCTGAATTGACATAGCTCAGGCATTGCATGTGACTCTACAGCTTCCACTCCCGTGAAGAAATTGTTGGCCTGGTATGCATTGGCCCCTGATATTTTAGTAAATTAGAGGGTCCTGCAGACTATAAAAGGGCGCTGTTGTAGTTGTATATCCCTTAACAACAAAAGTTTGTTCGTCTCCCTTTCATTATTGTTAACACTTTCCATTTTATTCCACTTCACAGTTCCCATTTCATTCCACTGAAGGGTGGCAATGGACCCGTGTATGAAATTTATTTTTAGTAATCTTCAACCCCTCTCCAACTTCAATTGCAGTCTCATCAATAGAGTGTTCACACAGAAATCAAGTTCTTGGAAGCCAAATAGCAGCCAATAGGTTACATGGTGTTCGAGAAGATCTCGCTAATTTAATGAGATATTCGAGAAGGTCTCGCTACATCAATTGTTTTGGGGTTCGAAACGATCATCTCTACGTTCTCATTAGACACTTAATTAAGTGTCTAAGAAATTTAATGTGTCGAGGGGAGGAATTATTGTTTGGGCCAAGGACAATGGCACAAACAAAAGAATGATAAAGGTTCATTGTATTTTAACTAGTTGTTATATCACTAATTGACTATTTTATAATATCACTAGTTTTAAGAAGAGAAGACGAAAAGCTGCCTAATAATATCACTAGTTGTAACATATTGTAACACGCACCTAACAGGTTGTAACTCATTCTGTATTCTTCGTTATGACTATTTGTTGCATTATAAAACTTACATTTGACATTACAAATTAGTTATCCACTTGTACTATTATTTTCATCTGTGAAACAATTACCAACACGTGATCGTGTGGTTAAAAGACACCATAATTCAATTGTATTAAACTGGTAATACCTATTGAAGTGCCTCTGTTTGCCAATTATAACACTCTTCATTAATACAATTGTAATCCACTTGTCTATGAATGGCTCAGAGTGAAACATTGAAGGTGCCTGTACAAGCACATGAATAAGTTGTAACAGTTTATTAACTACTTGTAATATACATATGCGCATTCCCAAGCAGGACGACATGGAAGTCCAATAACAAATGTTTGTCCAAAAACATCGTAAATCTCGTTCAAGACAACTAATGCGGCATAATCGAACAAATTTTAGAGTTACAGTCAACAAGCACTAATATATTTGAAGATTGTAGATTAAAACAATCTGACAATGGGGAATCGATTGAAACTGAGCAATATCTTCAACGGAGAAGTACTAACATCACTAAATGAGGTGAACTGAATTGTTGACGGATAATCGAGACTCAATTGTTTGGTCAACCACTTATTGTATCGTTAAAAAATTATAGGTACACATCACTCATCAACTTACATCTGAGGGGAAGCGACGTTAACAGTTAATTGCTATCTCTGGGTGTTATTTCTTTTCTGAAATGCGTAACGATGGCAAATCAACTAATACAGTTAATGGAACATGTGGTTAATGATATACGATGTCCAAGTATCCAATTTAAAAATAACACATAAATATGTGATGTAAGAATAAAAGTTTTTCACCTGGGATGTGGTTGAAATAACATGATATGCATCAATATCACAGTGTATTGAAATTGTCGCACGCTCCTCCTATATTATATAATATAACTATTCAACTGTCAAAAAATCATTAGCAATGCCTATATTGCTTAGTTACAAAGCTAAATTGGACTAGACATTATAATAAGAATGATATATCAGATTATTAAGATATCTTTGACGGAGTTATGTTTAGAAAAAATAGAAAATTTGGAGTGTATCCATTCTTTAGGGACAGTTCTAGGAGGCCCTTCAGTAGTCAAACGGTGGACTTTCAGATAATATAAAATAATATATAATTAAAGCGAGCATACGTTAACTATATAATATACATGCTTTGAGAGTGTTCAGATTCTCACCATTACAATTAAAGAAAAGTAGTTGTGCGATATGAACAATAAAGTCTTTATTTTTTCTACTAAATGTAAGCATACCATTTCACTTTTCTCGATTTCGGGAGCAACAGCGCTTGGAGGGCCATTAAGTAACTGCCTCATTAAATGCATCTATGAGTTTTGAAGGGCCAAATAATTGTATAAGACAGACAAAACAGGTATATCAGGAGGTATGACAGCCGTAACAAAAATATCACATAATGTAATATCAATGTAACTAACTATACTGTTAGAAACATTCAAATAAAAGCTAAATCCATGCCCATTTTATACTAAGCGAAACTGAGTTAGTAGATGAACGGCATCTCATAAACATGTATTCATCAAATGAAATCGATGTCGGCTCCGATTCTGAGACCTGTATTATTGACACAACAATAGTATTATTTCATAGTGAATGGTACCTAAACTTTAGTTAACAGTTCAACGATAACATTGTTTTAGCATAAATAGTTTACCATCATAAAAATTGGATCCTTACGGTAGTCTGTGTAATCCTTGACAATCTAAATTTTTGTTTTAATTTATCAAATTTATTGACTCAACTTCGCATCACTTTACTTCTCTTCCCACCGGCACGTTTTTTAATGCCTCGTGCGAATATTGCCTCTCCCATTTTATTTACAAATTTAATTTTATCACATTCCTCCACATTTAGATTTTTATGATTTTGCAAAGTTTGCACTTCGTTTTCAGAGAGAAGGATCTCAATTCTCTTTGTCAAATCTGATATGACGGTGATTACTACTTTACTAGTATCCTTCGACATTGCTGCTCGAGTAGCAATCTTAATCATGGTTGGAGCGAGCTCTCAATAACAAGTTGAAATGATTACTTTTGGATCAGCCACAATTTTTCGTCATCACTGATCAAAATAGTTTCCAACCCGAGCTCTTTTTGTCCATCATTTCTTAATATATTCAGGAGGAATTGCTTTATGCCCATAGTATCAAACACCTTCAATGCGTACCCACACAAAATTTTTTCATTCTCATATTTTTTGCAACTACAGCGTATACTTAGATCATTCTAATTGAATACCACTATTCTTTCAGGTCCTCCATCATACCTCATGACCGCAAATTTCACAAACATTCCTATATCTTATTGTCTCAATATAACCATAACTGTTGACTTGTCATATTCATTTTGGAATGCAACAAATACGATTGGTGAATACGTCTCTGATGCATGCACAAGCATAGGTGTTTGTCTCAATCCTACCATGAAAAACTTTTGCCTTATTTCATATTCTGCGATGAATTCATTATATCTCTTTTCATCAACCATCCTTTTGAAATGTCTAAAGAATTGCACAAGGTCGTGATCCAGTTTCAAATGATTTTTAATTGCTGCATTTAAGCTTTCGCTAAGTTGGGTGCTTTGTATTCCCGCGGTCCATCTTTCTTTCATCATGTACCTTGCCCATTTATCACCAATTCGATACAGCCCGAAAGCCATTCATTATTTTCAAGATTGTGTTTTTTCATCATCGCTTCCCACACCTTGTTGAATTGTTCCACTTCTTCAATCCTATATACGTAGCCACCAAATATGTATGAAAGGTCACTATTTTTCTTGTAGTGATTGCCAAGATGTTTCATAAAATTATGCCTTATATGAAATGTACATAGACCATGAAATGTTTGGGGCATGACAAGTGAAAGAGCGGCTGTCATGGCATGATTTTAGTCGGTTAGTATGGTACTTGGACGCTTTCCACACATTGCTTCTAAAAATATACCAAACATCCATTTGAAAGAAACTATCGTCTCATCATACATAAGGGCAGCACCGAATATCACAATTTACCTATGTTAGTTAAAATCCACAAATACTTCAAGTGACCGGTATTCTTTATTTGTTTTGTAGGTTGTATCGAATGTGACTATGTCTCCAAAAAGGTTGTAGTCAATTAATATTTCTGAATCAACCTAAAAAATATTCGTTATCTGCTCTTCACAGTCCAGCTTTACAGCATGAAAAAGATATATTCTCGAGTGTTTGCTCTTGAAAATAATTCAATATGCTACCCGCTTCTCCGTATTTCCAACTTTTTTTCCGTCGAGTATGAAGATATCGTTTAAGGTCTTCCCGAGTATATCCCACATTACCCATCCCACCTGTCTCCTTTCCCATAAGCTCATGACTCTGTTTTAATGAAAACCCAGCATCCTCGCTTATTTCAACTTGAAATCTTTAAGCCTCCGTCACTTTTCTTTGTGATGGCATCATATGTAAATATTGAGTAATATGCAACTCATGGTTATGCTCTAAGACAAAGTCATGCACACAGTACTTCTTGTCTCTCTAAGCAACACGATAACCATTTTAGTTCCACACCCCGTTTTCGTTGGCACTCGTATCCTCATTGGCATCACATCATCTTCGTACTTGCGCTTCACACCTTCATTACAGCAATTTATCTCCTAGACGTAATTATATTATCTTTGTCTTTATTTAGATAGTCTTTGTGTACGCTAAAACCCATTTTAAAGCTATATTTGTTGTAAAACTAGTACGCATCTTATTCACTATTGAACTTCATTCCTAACTCTGGGGTCCCATCTTCTGTCAATTTGCTGCAATTCATTACTTCTACTCCTACTAATTATGCATCAAACACCCTAATTTGCAACACTTCAGGAATAGTATGTACATACAAGACAACATAAATGTATATTACCATTCATAATGTATTATGAATCACACATTACTCATACACCAAATCCTATTATTACGCTTATCAATATGATTAATGGTTCACATTACTTTACTTTTACTCTAAGACAACGGCATTATCTATGTACAAATACAACTCCATGTACACTAAATTATACGGACTGTAATGTGTTGGTCACAAGATGTAAGTCTATTTTAACTGTATGGCAAGTCCACTCCAGTGATTATATTTAGGTTCTAAATTCCTTAGTTCACTGGATCTTATGTCATTCGTTAATGACAATCCGCATTTTCTGCTATTTCTATATTTTGAGCGCCAAACAAGCATTTTCTACTCATTGTAATATATGCCTTACATCATGTAATTTACTTACAATACTAGGTGCACCTATTTATTATTCACATATATGCCTTTTCCTCTGTTTCATCTTATTCAACTCTACACATCCATTTTAAACACACTGCATGGTTAGGAGAAGGGCAAACTAAGATTGCGTGATGAGTATGGACCAACTACTTGCGCCAATAATGATTCTTATCAATTGTAATACAGTGGCTATAACCTATAAGTTATTTACAATAGAATGTACATTCATTCACTTGTTAAATGTGACTTTATTTCTCTCATCTTTCCCTAATTCCGCTTGACGCTTTACTTCAATACATACCCTTGGATCTTCAGATAACTACTATCCCATTATAGTTCATCACTGAAAAATTGAATGCTCTCACACACACACATACGACATAATTTTACTATTCTTCTATCATCTTTATATTATATTTTTAGTGACTCTAATTTCATCCTTCATTTATCAGATGTGCGTTGGGTGACAAATGCTTGGCCACAGTTGCTGCTATGGTTCAGTCACGTTACTTTGGTCTACTAATACGTTTTATGTTTCATCGAACTCGGAGAGCGCAGTTGTTTCTGCTATTAAGTTCACGACATAATATGGCTTCGTGAGATGATGAATTTCATCTATTTGCTTCTACCTTGCCGCCTGTCTTGCAAACATTAAAAATAGATACAACACTCTTATAGCCAACTTCAAAATGCATACAACACTCTCACTGCAGTGTTTGCTTTCTTCCTTATTCACACAACACCATACCTCATGATACGCTCCTTGGTCAACTCGTTTCGAAACACGTAGCACGTTTGCCCGAGAATCTAGATGGTTGTTTAATTCGCTTGATTTGCGGAACCTAGAACCAAGAGGGACGACACGACTTGATTCCAGGCGATAGAACGGCGACTCCAATTGAGGTAGTTACTTAAGTAGATAGACCGGATGAATAATCAAGGACAATACGCAAGAGTATTCAAAGAACCCTTACCAAGTAAGTAAGGAAGTAACTCTCGAAATTGCAAGAGAAACAATGTAAAGTTTATTGTCAAAATTCGTAACCCTTCATTCGTACAAAGCGAGCCTTTTTATAGGCTAGTGATCCTAGGGTAAATTCGTTTGGACTAAAGCCTCGAAGGCCGCTACTCTTCCTAATCTAGGACAAGCATTCGGCCACACTTATGCAAGAGGGCAGACTTATTTAGCAAATCAAGACTAATAAACGGAAAACAAATAAATTAAGTAACTTCTAATCAACTAGGACCAACTATCAAGTCAACGTGAGAGTCCTACAGCCTTGCGGATCCATCACTTGAGCCTTCATGGACTCAGATCATTGTGTAGATCACTTGGTTAGCAACTTCCAAGCCTTCAATGTTCTTATGGACCTCTTGTTGGTCTTGCACATTTCGAACAAGGGTTTGAAGAGACTCCTTGAAGCGCTTGGCCCGTACACGTGTAACTGGGCCCAATGGAACTTGCACTTGTTCATCTCCATCTTCATTCGTGCACACATCAGTCCCCTCCACTTAAAAATGATTTGTCCTCAAATCTAGATCCTCCTCGTCAAGAAACGGGCTCAATTCTGTGACATTGAAAGTCACGCTAATATTGTACTCCCCAGACAACTCCAACTTGTAGGCATTATCATTGATTCGTTGAAGCACTTGAAAAGATCCATCGCCCCTTGGAGACAACTTGCTTTGGCATTGGTTAGGAAATCGCTCCTTCATTAAGTGTAGCCAGACCCAATTGTCAGGTTCAAAAACCATCTTGCAGCGATATTTGTTAGCTTGCTGGATGTATTGCTGAGTATGCTTTCCAATGTTGGCTTTGACAATTTCATATAACATGCGCACAAAATCAACTTTCTTTTTCCCATCTAACCTTACATGCTCAGAGAGAGGTAAGGGTGCCAAATCAAGTGGAGTCAAGGGATTAAAACTATAGACAATTTCAAATGGTGAGTAATGTGTTGTACTATGAACAGTTCTATTATAAGCAAATTCAACATGCGGCAAACACTCTCTCCAAGATTTAAGGATTTTCTTAATCAAAGCCCTTAACAAAGTTCCAAGGGTGCGATTGACAACTTCAGTTTCTCCATCGCTTTGGGGATAACTAGTGGGCAAAAATAATAGTTTAGTGCCAAGTTTAGACCACAAAATCTTTCAAAAGTAACTCAAAAACTTCACATCTCTATCACTAATAATAGTTTGAGACATACCATGCAAATGCATAATTTTTTTGAAAAATAAGTTAGTAATATGAGATGCATCATCAGTTTTATGACAAAGGATAAAATAAGCCATCTTTGAAAATCTATCAACTACCACATAGATGAAGTCATTACTCTTTAGTGATCTAGACAATCCCAAGATAAAGTCCATAAACAAGTCTACCCAAGGGTATTGTAGGATTGTCAATGGGATATACAGGCCATATGAATTTGTTTTGGACTTGGCTTTGTGGCAAGTAGCATATCTAACAACCATGCGTTCAACATCCCTATGCATATAAGGTCAGTAAAAGTGCTCTTTCAACATTGCTAAGGTCTTAACAATGCCAAAATGTCCCATGAGCCCACCACCATGTGCCTCTCTAACCAAGAGATCATGAATGGACGAATTAGGCACACACAACTTGTCCACATAGAACAAAAATTCGTCATGCAAGAAGTATTTTTCATGCGGGTTCTTAGTATAGGATGTAAATATTTCACCAAAATCAAGACCATGTACATAAAGCTTGTTGATTATTTCAAAATCAATCAACTTAGCATCAAGAAAAATGAGCAAGGAATGTCTACGAGATAGTGCATCAGCTACCACAATCGTTTTGCCAGTTTTGTACTTAATGACATAGGAGAAAGTGTTAATGAAACTTACCCATTTGGCGTGCCGTTTGCTCAATTTCGGCTGTTCTTGAGGAACTTCAAGGATTCATGGTCGGTGTGGATCACGAACTCCCTTGGCCGGAGGTAATGTTGCCATGTCTCCAAGGCTCTTACCAATGCGTACAACTCCTTGTCATATGTAGGGTAGTTCAATGCAGCACCTCCCAGTTTCTCACTAAAATATGCATAAGGTCTCTTGTCTTGCATGAGTACAGCTCCAATCCCTACACCAGAAGCATCACATTCAATCTCAAAAGTCTTGTTAAAGTAAGGTAATGTTAAAACATGTGCATGTGTGATCTTGTCATTAAGGGTAAGGAATGCTTTTTCTTGGGTTTCTTCCCAATGGAATTTGTCATTCTTCTTGGTCACCGCGGTCAATGGTGCAGCAATGGTGTTGAAGTCTTTGAGAAAACGCCAGTAGAAGCCAGTCAATCCGTGAAAACTTCGTATCTCAGCAACGGACTTTGGTGTTGGCCATTGTCTGCTGGCCTCAATTTTGAATTCGTCTACTTTGATACCCTGTGAACTCACAACATAGTTTAGAAACACAAGTTCATTAGTACAGAAAGTGCACTTCTTGACATTAGCATAGAGACTTGCCTTTCGAAGTGTCTCAAGTACCAATCTAAGATGCTCCATATGCTCATGCATGTTTCGACTATATATCAAGATATCGTCAAAGTAAACAATGATAAATTTCCCTATAAATTGCCTTAAAACATGGTTCATCAATCTCATGAAAGTACTAGGGACATTAGTCAACCCAAAAGGCTTGACTAACCACTCATCTCCCAAAAGGCTTGACTAACCCAAAAGGCTTGACTAACCCAAAAGGCTTGCCTTAAAACTGTTTTTCACTCATCTCCCTTTTTCATCCTAATTTGATGATAGCCACTTCTCAAATCAATTTTAGTAAAAATGACAGCATCATCAAGTTCATCAAGCATATCATCTAATCTAGGAATGGGATGATGGTATTTAACAGTTATAGCATTAACGGCTCTACAGTCAGTGCATATGCGCCAAGTACCATTCTTTTTTGAAAAAAGTATAACAGGCACAACACAAGGACTCAAACTTTCTTTTACCTAACCCTTACTTAGCAGGCCATCAACTTTCCTTTGGAACTCCTTAGTTTCTTCGGGACCCACGCGGTAGGCGAGTTTGTTGGGTAATGGTGCTCCAAGAATGAGGTCGATTTGGTGCTCGATCCCTCAAATGGGTGGTAAGCCATCACGGATCTCATCAGGGAACATGTCATTGAATTCCTGCAACAGTGCAACCACACTCGAAGGCAATGCCTTATCGAACTCATCAACATTCAAAAGGACATGTTTGCAGATCATGAGTAACACAGGCTGATCAGAATATACAATCTTTCTAATATCCTTAGCCTTGATTATCATGTTTTGCTTTCCAGTGTTGAATTTAATTAATGCATGATCATGTGGGACACTAGGGGTACCGACTTGAGCCTTGGCCAAATGCTCACTTGTTGAAGTGGAGCAATTCCCAGATTCGGCCGTCCTTTGTTTCCTCTTTTGACGATTTAAGTCACACTCCCTTTGCAACTTAAATTGGTCCTCATATACTTGTGCAGGTGTGAGAGGTGTCAGGACCATGCGTTTACCATTGTGCAATAGAATGTACTTATTGGATCTACCATCAAATGTAACATGCTTATCAAATTGCCAAGGTTTCCTAAAATGACATGAGTAGCATGCATAGGGACAACATCGCACACAACTTCATCAATGTAATTGCTAATTGAAAAAGGAAGGCGTACCTGTTTGTAGACACGCACCTCTCCATCCTCACTTAGCCATTGTAATTGGTACGGGTGTGGATGTTTAGTCGTAAGAAGTCCCAAACTTTTCACTATTAGCAAGCTTGCCACGTTGGTGCAACTTCCTCCATTAATGATGAGACTGCATACTTTGTCACTTACTTTACATCGAGTATAAAATAAGTTTTTCCTTTGTAAATGCTCATCCTCCTTGACTCAGGCGGTTAGCACTCGTCGTACCACCAAACAACCAATTTCTCCTTGAGTAGGAGAGCACTCTTCCTCGATCGAGTCATTCTCCAAACAATCATCTTTGGTCAAGCCGGGCATCTCCTCACAATCATCGTCATCGGATACGATTTCTTCGTTGTGAGTTACTAATATGATCATTTGATTTGGACATTGGGATTGGATATGTCCAAATCCTTGGCATTTGAAGCATTTGATATCTCTACTCCTAGGCTTAGGAGCCTCTTGAGTGGTCTTAGAAGTGGACCTAGATGCATCAAGAAATTTGTTAGGGGTAGAATGAAAATTTCGGCTAGGGACCTTATCTTGTGTTCGGCCAGTGGTAAATGGTGTAGCCGAATGTCCAGTTTCATGTGATGTCCTCCGCGGTTGACTTCCCTTCCACGCATTCGGATTTAGGGGTTGATAGCTTCGGCCACCCCTCCTCAACTTCTTACCCCTTTCGACCTTAATAGCTAACTCAAGAAAGTCACTCATATCTAAGTAGTGTTGAAGTTCCAAAGCTTCTTGAAGGTCAGGGTTTAGACTTCTAAGAAACCTCGCTATTGTGGCCTCACTTTCTTCTTGGATATTAGCCCTCATCATGGCTATCTCGATCTCCTTGTAATAGTCCTCCACACTCATGTTGTTTTGAGTGAGGGTTTGTAGCTTTGAATGGAGATCACGGTTATAGTAGCTTGGAACAAACCACTTACGCATCATGGCCTTGAGTTCACGCCATGTTCGGACTCGCGGTTCATATTCCTCCTCCTACTAGTCTGTACTTGATCCCACCACACGAGTGCATAGTCGGTGAACTCAACAGTGACAACTTTCACTTTTTGTTCCTCGCTATAGTCATGGTAATTGAAAACCATCTCAATGCGGCCTTCCCATTCCAGGTAAGCCTCAGGGTCACTTTTCCCTTGAAAAGTAGGAACTTGGATTTTAAGTCCCTTAAGCTCGTTGTTAGAAGTGTCCCTTTTAGGCCTCTCGACTTTTTCCTCGTCCTCACTAGCCGAGTAATCTGCATAATTTGCCCCTTTGGTGCTATGGTTACTTCGGTTATGAGATCTAGACCGAGAGCCTCTCGTGAGACTCTTGGAGAGTTCATCAAAGTGGTTGTGCAATTCCTCCATTGATTGATGACTAATCCGCTTGAGTTCGGATTTCATAGCATTGAACATGAAGGTGTAGTCGAAGGTTGGATTATCTTGCTCCATGTCTCTTGTTTTGCCCTGCAAAAGGTTAGTGGCAAGAAAATAATGCAAATATAACCTCACTTTACTCCCTTAGTATGTCATTCACTCTCGTATTTTCACTCCAAAGCACTCTAAATATCTTACCAAAAGTTCTTACCTGGCTAGCTCGGATTAGTTGAGAAATGCCGCACAACAATCCAAAAATTGTTCCCCAAACTTTCCACAAGAGTAACCAAGAAGTGAGACACAATTTGGAAGCAAATGGGATGCAGAAGTGTATGGAAGGTGGCGGACAGATTTGGAAAGGGCAGCTAGTGTGAAAAAGGAAATGCACAAAAACCCTAGTTTCCTAATTTGGAACGACTTATGCAAGTGGGATTAGGAGAGTTATCCAAGCTGTCCACTTAGTTTCCTAATGAATTTGGAAACAAGTTAATTTTTGGAAACCTTTAGAAAACCCTTTTCTTCTTGAAACAACTTTTAGGAACTTCCAAATTCTATTCCAATAAGGAGTTCATAAATCAGATTTTGTTTATTTTCCCAAAACACTTCACTCAAGTCGGTTGGAAGGTTGGCTATTAAAGCCCCTCCTACGCGAGCCTTCACTTGCAAACACACAAGACCAAGCTCGGATTTTCTGGCCAAGTACCCAAGGCAGTTTTGGTTTTCGCTCAAGACAATGGAATCTCAACAAGGTGGTGTACACAACCCTCCTCAGGCTCCCCCTCAATGGGTTACCCAAGATGTTCCCAAGAAGGAAGCAAGAACTCCAAGACAACCCTTCACCAATGCTCGGGAATACAAGAAGATGTTCACTAGGCGGAAGAGACAAGTTTCCAAGAATCAAGATGTTCAAGAGCTCCAAGAAGTAGTAGATCAAAACTTTTGGATCTTTTTTCTTTGTTTTTATTCTCTTTTGGCTTGGAAACAAGATGTAACCGCGACTGATTTGGGCAATAAACTTCAAGTTTTCTTTTCGTTTCTATTTTTTTTTACTTATACGAACAACACAACACAAACTTGGCCGAATGCATTAATTTCTAGGTTTGGTTTGGCCAATCATGCACACAAGAAACTACCAAGAACTTCAAAATCTTTCAAAAACTTTCAAGGAAGTTATCAAGAACTTCAAGAATTTCAAGATTGTGATCAAGAAATTCAAGAACCTCAAGATTCTCGTAGGTTCTCTCAAGATTCACAAATACCAACAAGGTTCACCAAAATTCAGTTTTGAAAACCAAGTATACAAGTCAGATAACTCAAGAACAAGGGTGGACAGATTTGAGACGTGACAATAAGCAACTTCGGACAGAAATTGAATGCCAAAAAGGATGGAACACTACATGATGCACTTGGACAGACTTGTAACAATGAGGAAGTGATTAACGACGCAATGCACAACAACACACAACGAACAGAATTTCTGGATAGATTGCGACTCAAGAACAAAGCAACGTTAGACGAGACAAAGAGAATAAGAACCCTAGTTGCCACCACCAATTTTTTTGTTTTTCTTGCTGGACACGACACGGCCAGCCAACACACAGAGCGGTGAATTCTAAAACAGAATTTCAGACACAAACACCATGACAAATCTGGGCAGAAACTTCGAACGACGAGGCACCATACCCGACCAGAATTTACGACTATGAAGAAACAAGGCTTCGGACAGAAAATTTTTTTTTGAACAATGCAGCGGAAAATAGAAACCCTATACGACAAAACAAAGACAAAAGCAATGGATATAACGGATTGATAGCTCAACCTAGGCTCTGAAGCCAACTGATACGCTCCTCGGTCAATTCGTTCCGAGACACGTAGCACCTCAACCTAGACTCTGAAGCCAACTGATACGCTCCTCGGTCAACTCGTTCTGAGACACGTAGCACGTTTGCTCGAGGATCTAGATGGTTGTTCAATTCACTTTGTTTGCGGAACCTAGCACCAAGAGGGATGACACGACTTGATTCCAGGCGATAGAACGGCGACTCCAATTGAGGTGGTTACTCAAATAGATAGGCCGGATGAACAATCAAGAAAAATACGTGAGATTGTTCAAAGAACCCTTGCCAAGCAAGTAAGGAAGTAACTCTTGAAATTGCAAGAGAAACAATGTAAAGTTTATTGTCAAAATTTGTAACCCTTCATTTGTACAAAGCGAGCCTTTTTATAGGCTAGTGATCCTAGGGTAAATCCGTTTGGACTAAGGTCTCAAAGGCAGCTACTCTTCCTAATCTAGGACAAGCATTCGGCCACACTTATGCAAGAGGGCCGACTTATTTAGCAAACCGAGACTACTAAACGGAAAAAAAATAAACTAAGTAACTCCTAATCAACTAGGACCAACTATCAAGTCAACATGAGGGTCCTACGGCCTTGCGAATCCATCACTTGAGTCTTCATGGGCTCGGATCATTGTGTAGACCACTTGGTTAGCAACTTCCAAGCCTTCAATATTCTTATGGACCCTTTGTTGGTCTTGCACATTTCGAACAAGGGCTTGAAGAGACCCCTTGAAGTGCTTGGCCCGTGCACGTGTAACTGGGTCCAATGGAACTTGCACTTGTTCATCTCCATCTCTATTCGTGCACACATCACCCCAACTCTCTCCACCCAGTTTTCTGTCAATTGCTACCTTCAGCAGGATGCTTACTCTCTTCCCTCAGTTTTGTTTTGTGCTGCTAATTCAAAATTTTAACTTGATTTTCAAAATTTCAACTCTTTCGTTTGGCCGTCTGATCCCGTTTAGGCTAAACATTTTTTTTAATAGCGTCATTTTTTACCCCTACTTAAGGCTTCCTAACGGGGATCATTTCTCGCCTCACATTTGTGCTTGTGAGTAGACCGTTCAGGAGCGGTCGGTCTGATGACCGCTCCTACCCCGTATCCCTTTAGTAGATACCACTGACATTTCAAAGATAGTTCAAAAATTATTTGAATTGTTAGATGGTATTATGGAAATAATTGGAGAGGATAATGTTGTGTAGGTCATCACTAATAATGCTTCCAATTATAAGGTAGTTGAAAAAATGTTGTTGAAAAAGAGAAAAAGAATGTTTTGGACCCCTTGTGCTGCTCATTGCATTAACCTCATGTTAGAAGATTTTCAAAAATTTGATTCTCTCAATAAAGTCACTATAGAAAAAGCGAAATCAGTGGTTACATATATTTACTTATGGAGTACATTTATTGACTGGATGAAACAATTCACAAATGGTTAGAAGTTGATTAGACTTGGAGTTACTTGCTTTGTTATTTCATACTTGACCATGAGACATCCAAGTTAGTTCAAAGGTAGCTCGTTTATATTTTTTCTCTTCGGATTAGTGGAAGGCAAGTGTGTATATGCTAGGAGAAAAAAGGGGGAAAATTGAAAGCATCACTATTTATAATCAACAATTCTAGCCAAATGTTGAGCTATGTTTAAAGATAGTTTCACCTCTCATCAAAGAATTGAGGATGGTGGATTCTAATGGGAAACCTACCATATGCTTTCCCTATAAAGCTATTGATCAGGTAAAAGAAGAATTCAAAGAAAATGTGAACAATGTTCGAAAGAGGTAAATTTTAAATAAGCTGCCGTATTAATTATGCATTCATTTATATTTTCTACGCTGGATATTAGAATGATTTTCTTTTAGTTATTCTCATACTAAACTCATGTTTATATGGTAGATATAAACTAGCTATAGACACTAAATTTTTGTCATTTTTTGATATTTTCTTAAAATTTTATCTATTTATGGGTCATTAATTTTCATGTATTCTATCATGCATTTTTCTTATTTTTGCAGGTTTATCTAAAAAAAGAGAAAAAGAGAGAAAAAATAAAAAAAGACGAGAAAATCAAGAAAAGAAAATTCACTCTTCAATCCTTTTTTTCCCACCTAATATACTATTACCCCAATACTACACTCCACCCCCATTACCCTCTTTTTCTTTTGGTACCAAAAAAAACATTCAATGGTCACAATCACTCCAACAACTCCACCAATTCCCCTCTCCCTCAACTCTATCTCAATTTCATCATCACACACTCACACACACAAGCCCTCTCTCTTGGATAAAAAAAAATTCTCACACAATACACCCACACACAAGAACAAGCACAACTTTCTTTCCTCCTCTTAGACTCTACACTTGCACACCAACACAAACACACACATCACTCCATTCTTTCCTTCTCTCTAGGTTCACACATGGAACAAAAAAAAAAAAGGACCCAAGGGAGTAGAGGAAGAAAGTTGTTGCTACAGGAGCCATTGCCACCATTGAGCTCATCCAACTCACCAAGAAAGGATTGTAAAATTTTCAACTCTCTTGTCAATTTCTAATAGAAATGGCATGCATCATGTAGTTTTCTTTTCACTTGATACTTATGCATATTTGGATGAAGCTTGAAGCCTGATAAATGAGTGTCTGGGTTGTTTTCTTTGATTCATGTCTCATGATGTTAAGGGTGAGGTTTGGTGGGATCATCAGCCATACAAGAATGATTTGGGGAAGAATCAGAGAAAAAAAAGCGAGAGAGAAAATTCTCTGGAAAAATAAGAGAAAACAGGGCTGATGAACCAGCCCTATTCAAGCCTGAATATCTCTGTTGAAGGTTTCTAAGGAAAACCACTCTAAAGCTGTTCAAATTCTTGTTCAAATCACCCATTTCTCAGCTCTTGAAATTCGAAATTCTTCATCCCAACAGAGAGGAATTCCACGAATCTTGAATTTCGGCAATCCACCACTATCTAGTTCAACTTAAAACTTTTAGAGGAGTTGTAGATAACCTTGACTATTCAACTCTTTTCATTTTATATCATAGTTGACTAATTTCTTAGAATTTTCTCCCATTCTTGGTTGACAATAGTGATTTTTTTTGGGGTATGTTTTGCCCTGAAATTTTACATGCGTCTTGTCATTTTAAGCTTGTAAAGATGTAGAACAAGAGTTTTCTGCAATTTGTTTGTTGAGTTATGTGAAGTAGTAGGAGGTTGAACTATGGGTTGTTCTTAAACTATTTCTTGTTTTGTGCAAGATATGATGATTTTGGGTTACTTTTGATGTTATAAGCATTTATAGAATGATGACATGTGTTGATTTATGTAAAGATTTGGGCTGTGAGGCCACAAGAAAAATTAACAAATGATAGCAAAGAATTTGGAATCAACAAAAAAATTGGGGTAGAAAAAAAGAAACTGCAAAGTTCAGGGACTAAGAGTGCGTTTGATAAAACTGAAGTCTAAAAATTGAAGTTTGAAACCTGAAATCTGAAATATGAATCCATTAAATTATTGAATTGTTAAATATTAAATCTAATATATTTGAATGTATATCACATTCAGTGATAAAGTGAATAGTTTATTACTTAATTTTAAGAGCAAGTTTTGTCTAGAAAATTTAGTACCACTTAATTAATTCAGATGTTTAATTTTAGATTGTTAAATAGTCGAATATATTAAAATTTGAATCCATTAAATTTAAATGGTGATTGAATTATTAAACAGGACCTAAGTGTTAACAAATTTGTTATCTTTGCTTTCTTCTCAATCTTTACACTTCGAGTTTGCGTGTATTAATAATTTTTTTTCGATATGATAGATTATCCTACATTAGGAGGAGGGAGAGGACCTTAAAAGGTCCAAAGATAACTTGGAAGGGACTGAACCACCACCAAACCAGATCATCGCTACTTCAATTTTCGCTCTTTTTTCTTTCACAATGGCACCAACTATGGTGGCTAACATCAATTTTCTGCGATTAACACGAACTAGAGGATCCTTAATTCACACTACCATAAAATAAAATGAACTTTTATCCATAGCTAGTATTCTACATGAGTTCTATTCTGGCAAAGCTAATATACTAAATTTCCCATCGCAGAGAACACTAGTGCCAGATTAACTAGCGGATTGTGATACATTTAGCAGTACAATATTATCAATTATTTCCTGACTTTCATTGTTTAAGATTCATGAGAAATTTACCTCCAGTTCAATCCTTTTCCAATTTACCCACTATCCAGAGTTAACAGATTCAGAAGTAGAACTCAGCCACCAAAAATAAAAAATAAATTAAAGAAAGCCATTCATGTCCAATTAACAAATGGCATCAAGGGTGGAATCGCATTGATTTTAGGTGGACTTCCTAAAAGCAATTCGTACCAAAAAATTCTGTTGATAACAATTCCATACATAATTTATAAAGTCGTTAGCCTGATATTACAAGGAATGCTGCTCCTTGATTTTATAAATTCTCGTCCAACATATAATTACGCACTAAAATCTACTCATCATTGCTATATCCTTGAATTTGCAGCAGGAAACACAAAAGGATATTTCCTGTTCAAATTTTCAGTATAGCAAAAAAGACGAGTACTTTATTGTTTCATATGTAGATTCTAAATCTCTGTGGAAGCATGTAACGCCAGTCAGAGAGGCTTGGTACATATAGGGGTTTGGAAAACATATTTTCAATAGGCACTGCTACCAACTCTCGATGTTCCTCATCATGTTTCGGGCGATATTCAAAGTGCAGCAGAAGAGTCCAAAAAGTTCTTCTCCTTCAAGCTTTCAACTGTTTCCTTGATGCTTTGCTCAAGGGGAATGAATTCAAGACCTAAGCTTTTTGCCTTCTCCTTGGAAACCTGGTACGTTGGCACAAATGGCTTGTCATCAGCGCACCTACAAAGGTTATTCACCAAAAAACATCAAAGGCTTGATAAAAATAATAAATAGTGTTGAATTGGGGCAATAGTCAAGTAAAAGTTCGCTCATAGAAGTGATGTTTTTGACTTCCTCATCAGTCTTTGATGAGCCAAATTAAATGAACAGCAGGTGATGGACAGGAAAATTCATTGCCATTAGTACAGAATATGTACTGCTGTAAGCATAATGCTTGAATAAAGGTTAATGATACTCACACACCCTTTTTAGCTTGCACACCCCTTCTACATTCTTTAGGCTATATTAAAAGGCATAGTAGCCAAAATACATAGTAGGGGATGCACAAGATGTTAAAAAGGGTGCGTGAATCTCATTAACCTTAAAGGAATTACTACAAGGCATGACATCTTCATGTACAAATCATATGAAGAATGTTTATCCACTCAATGCAACATCAAGTAAAGCACTAAAGGAATAAAATGCAGTAAAATTTTGCTCAACTTCACATATTATGTATATATCTCACCATTTAGACATGATTCCAAGTAAGGTACGGTCACAAGGGTAAAAAATCTGATTGCAATGAAGAAAGGTCAAAACTTGCACATCAACAATTTAAACTGACCATCCATCATGTCATTTGCCACCTCAAAAATTTCCCTGATGTTCAATAACACATCTATCTGCTATCCTACCAAATCAAGTTGCCAGGCATAGACGCTTTTCTTGGTTCAACAATTAGTAGAAAACCAGTATACTAGCTTAGTGCATATGCAGATTGGTGTTCAAGGAATTCTGAATATTTGTGAATAACTAATGCATGCTCTTACCACGAGTGGGCAAAAACTATAATGATGTCATGGTAGTCATGTACACATTATCAATTCACAGGACTTCTAGTAAGAATCTATCTAGACTAGAAGTCTTCATGAAAGGCAAAGTATTGAGCTGATTTCATTGTATTGATTTGGGAATGAATATGCACATTTAAGACAGAAAAGCCACAAGTTTGGGGAGAAGATCGCGCCAATAAAGAACAGGTCTCAGGAGTTAAGCAAGAGGAAATTTTAGAATGCAACCTACATCAGAGTAGGTTATCAAACAGCCAATTGCAAGTTAAATGAAAATTCCAACATGATCATGTGACCTGATATGCTCAATCCAAAAGATTTTCTAATATCTGAAAGACATATCCATAGAGTGAAGGTTCCAAGAACTAAACCAGAAATACGAGGATTAGATTTCTTAGTTGAAGTACTTAATAAATTGACTATCTAGTTACTGTTAACTTTCCTGAACGTTCTGAAACTGAATTCGATTTCAAATAGTAAAAGCTTCAAAAACTTGTCAATTCAACAAACAGAACCCTTGACAAGAACTTCCAAAACACAATTGGCGGTAAGTTCATGTATTTAAGATTTTACGAAACACTGAACTTATCCAGATAATGCAAACAATGTTAATTGAAATAATTATCCACGGAAAAAGTTTCCTAAAATATATTCTGCCATTAGTTGCAGACACTTGATGTATCACAGTTAGGAGTCCCAAACATGATTTATGCAAGGGGCCAAATCATGAAAGGCATAATAGATCCTGACAGAAAAATCTGAGACGCACATGGACATGCATGAAAATTTCAAATATAATCCTATGTCACAAATGTAAATCTCTAAATGCACAGTCAAATCTAAATTACAGAGCTTGAACTTACTTTTCTGGAAGTTTTGAGGAAGGATAAATTTCACGCAAGATCTTCACAACTTCACAGTAGTGTACCACTCTTTCGACCAGGCAGTATCTTCCACTAGCAGATGGATTTTCAAAAGCTAGTATATGTGCATTAGCAACATCTTTGACATCAACCCAGCCCATAGAAGAATTTGGAAATGTTTCTGCACCTGCATTCAGTATAGAAGAAAACAATCAACAAAACAGACTGATAAATTAAAAAAACTAAAGGAAGAAAGAAAATTACATGAAGTATTCAATGACAGTCAATACATGAATCAGTCTAAGATTAGAATGCACAGAATATCAATCACACAAAAGAAATGTTTCATATCACCATCTCTTCTCTCTCTACAAATGAACATAATCAAGCAAAGAGAAAAATAGAAGGAAAAACATTTGCTCAAAGCATACCCATGTTTATATTGATTACTTAATATTTCATGTATTTCAATACTTGATTAAGAAAGCATCAGGAATTCTAAACAATGTAAAACATCAGTACAAGGCAATTGTAAAACATCCCTTCAAGAAAACTAGCCAATTGAAACAAACTTTTTCAAGAAACAAAAAAGAACCAAAATTTTTCAACCAGAAAAGCATCAACAAATAAAGATCAACAAAATGAGCATATACACAGACATATATCATTTTAGAAACACCTTCTGCTGCGCACAAAAACATATTAGATTCTAGTTAACCTCCAAATGACCATGACATCTACCTTGGGAAACTCAACTTCATGAGAGAAGCAGAAAGCTCATGAAAGGCTTTGCAATATAGCAAAACTCCATATCACATTAATCTTAAGTACATAAGTAGGCCACCTCAAGGGTGCTTTGGCCCTTTACATAAATTCTCAAGTTCATTTCAATTGAATCAGAGAATTAGAAGTTCTATCTTGATTAAAATTGTCCCCACACTCTCATATATATCTAAGGCACTCCTTGTAGTTAGCTAACTAGTTGCTGGTATGGTAAACTTTCACAGCATGGGATACATAAAACTCTACTAGGCCATAGAATGCTCAACCAATATTATCAAAAGTACTCCGCTACTATTAATTAATTATTATCCAGAATGTTACCATCACCTCTTTATTTTTTATGTATTTTAATTTTTTTTATTCAACTTAGACTCAAATGTAAGAAAATATGTTTTCCAGGCTGTAGATATGAGTAAGTATAGGCAGAGAAAGTAAAGATAAGTTATACGGCTAAGTTAAAAACTCAGAAAAAAAAAGAAAAGAGAAAGAAGAAGAAGAAGAACAAAAAAGTCAATTTCTATGTTCTGAGAACATCTGTATCTGCATTATTTTCACCACCATCTGCAAAGCGGCATCATTAGCACCATAAAGGTCAGCTTTAAAGCCTTTTTCCAATCCACTCACTTGCCCTTAAAAGCATAATCAAGGAATAAAAGATCAAAAGATGACCAACAGAATATCATACACATCTGTAACACCAAAAAATAAATAAGCACTGATCCAACAAAAAGAACATATACCAAGAAATTAATTGAGTTCATAATTTTATGATGTCCATACCGTTTATTAAATTCAAAATTGCAGCAGCACTGGTGTTAAGTGTTGGCTGTAACAGAGGCCCAATCACCATAGCTGGGTTTATCGTTACCATGTCTAAACCTTTCTCTTTTACAAACTTCCAGGCAGCATCCTCAGCCAATGTCTTTGAGAGAACATACCATAACTGGAAGAAAAATAATAAGAAAAAATACCGGCATAAAAAATTATGTTTAGTATGAATATTAAATTACACCAAAAGCCATGTTAACTACTTGGACTGTCTAGCTAACACTTACTTGATTATATGTCTCTATCAATTTAGGAGGCGTCATGAGCAAATTGTCTTCAAATCTCATGAAAATTTTAATTTGGGTTTCTCTGATGAGTTTGTGCAGCACAGAGAACTGGTACTATAGCCAAAGCCAAGGTGAGGCATTCAGCTGTAATCTAGTTTCCAAGTTCCATTCTATGAAACCCAGAATCCAGAAGATGAGCGCTTTCTCTCCTTTCTTACATAAATTTTGTGGAACGCTTATCGGAGTACTTCAATTGAAAAATTGTAATATTGAGCTTCTGGCATCACATAGTATTAGTTTGGCAACCATACAAGGACAGAAATTTCAGGTAGTTAATAATCTGGGACACAAGTCCTTCAACCAGGAAAAGGTTCCTTTCAACTAAAAGTTCTAAAATTTATGTAGACACTTTAGCCATGGGTTCAATGTCAACATGCATCAAGAAGCTATTTTGATACAAAGTGCATGTTGTTAGAAGTAATAAGGGTATTTAGGCCAATAAGTAAATCTGTCTCTTCCTAGGGATCTGAATGATAAGTTATCACAGCTCTTCTATTTTTGCTGTTCCCCCCTTTTCTCCCTTCTACTTCTTTCACAATTCTCTATTACTTTCCTGGTATCAGAGCTAAAGATGACAAAACAGGAGATTTACCTTGTTGGGCAAAGTAAACAATAGGAATACAGAGAAATATAGGAGAATGATTCGAAGGGTTGAACTAGACAATTATTTCATGGAAACAGGTACCTTTTTTATGCTTTATACCAGTATTGACTAAAGCAGAGGCAAAATTAAGATGCTTTATACCAGCATTCATTGGTTTTTCTTTCTCTTTTTTATGACAGGCACCCTTTCCTATTGGAATTATCAAACCACCAGTAGAGATGATTGCTTTTTTATTTAAGGATGACAACTCCGGAGGAGATCCAGAAAAAATATGGGAAACATCGTCCATTTCAATCCTATTCCTGTTAGCCATCAGACAGAAAAAGCATCTGATCTGGCAAACTAAATTTGGAACACTTTTTGGGAAATGACATTTATAGTACAATCCAATAACTATAACAACAGCAAAAACTAGGCCACTAGGAAAGATAATAATAAGAATTCCACACACAAAATGAGTTCTGAACTCTCTTCCTATACAAACATGAACCTTAAGCTCCTAAGCAGTGGGACGAACACAGGGCTCTGACTGTGTGCTTGTTTCTCAATTGCATTTACATCAAAGAAGGTTCCCCCAAAAGTGGTTCCTTAAGTTAGTCAGTGTTCATAGGCAGAGAGATAGAGAGAGAGAGAGGCCATCTCAAATATCTAAAACTTCTCATTGATGATATTCAAGACATAGTGGAAGCAGCTAGAAGAGAGCAGTAAAAGTAATTTTCAATTACTTATCCATAACTAGGACGCTAAAGTAGGGCAAATGACCCTACCATAATGAGCTCAAAATCACAATGATGGAAAATCTAAACAGAATTGAATAAGGAACATGTATACAATTGGATGCTAAGGGTTATATAGATTTACTTATTTCAGGGTCTGGTTGTAAAATTTACTGCTTTAGATACTTAAAAATTTGCTATAACCCAGGGACATCTGAAAATCCTTTTTGGGTTTCCTCCAGAAATTTCACCTTTTGGCTTTTCACTAGCTCAGCCTAAGTTACGTGTCTGGGAGTTTTGATATCTTTTAGTTCATTTGTAGCTTACACGGTTCAGTTCTTCCTGTCAACAGATTTTTCTGGTTCTAGACTGCCATCATACTCTGCTCAGTTGTCAGTAAAATCTTTAATTAATAGTAGTTTATAGTGTGCCCAAGCTTAATATCATCCAATCGCCTATCCTTTGGAGGGCAGAAAGAACACCTGACATAGAACTGAAGAAATTTTCCTCCATCATTTTTGATTGGCCATGTACCTTTTACACGGTTCAAGAAAACAGCCTGCCATAACAGGTGAAATATCACCAATTACCAAATTCCTTGAAATATCCATTTTTTGCTTTCACATGTGTGCTTTGTCTCGAGACTTTTAATTCCGAGGTTTATACAAAAGTCACAGATATTAATGCATTAACTAGATGTCCAGTTAACTACACCTCCAGTTAAAATGGACAATTGCAAACATGATGAAATAATTATCCTGAAACCTTGACAAATGAATATTGTGGCATCAGCCTTAAATGTCTTAAGGTAAGAATCCATCAGATGTCATGAAAACATGGCCTTTTATCAATGGTTGTTAAAAGGTTTAAAAAGTATCTGATTTAAAGCAAATAGACTCTCCAATGCTGAAAGCGCCCTACATCTCAACTTCTCATATAACAGAAATAAAGAAACCACACAAACAGAATTGTTTTAGTTGATGCATATTTGAATATTTTCAGTGGCATTATGATGTGATACATGTAAGCCTATTTTAGTGACATGTACTTTATCTACAGAGAGTTTATGAGCATTTGCTACTCAAGTATCTTATATTCTGAGCCATATCTATAGTTTAGGCCAACAGGAAAGTAAAACAAAAGCTTATGGAACACAGTGCAATGGTGTTTGCTATACATGACAGCAGACATGCCAGTATATCAAGAGTAATTGTTTAAGGCAACGACGTCATCAACTAGCATTACGTATAATTTTGTTTTAATGCACTGAAGGGATTTACAAATAATTTGATTACCTATGCACAGAAAGAAAAGATTGCTTCAAACTAAGACTCCGGGTATTAAAGGTTCTGAATTTCAATGTCCCTCTATCCCTCTTAAATCACACCCTGCCCTGTTTTTTTTAAAAAAAAAATCTATTTTTACAATCTTTTTATTATCACTCTAATTATGAAAAACTGATTTTTATTGACATTCAAATTATAGAATTACAGGTTTTGAGACGTCCATCATTTCCCAGAAGTATTTGTAAGTCAGTTCACATGTCATGTCCTACCAAAGAAAAGCCTAATATTTCTTTTAGGCTAAATCCAAACAATACCAGTTGTTTTACTATGCCCACTTCGTCCTCAGAATTCCATCCCTGCTCGTGCCCTGTCTTAAATTCTTGGGTCCACAATAACATGACACCCACTCCCGCCCCTCTTGCTCTCCTGATTATTGTTGCCCATTTCCTTCCACCAAGTCCCGAAGTAGTAGGAATGACCCTTTGGCTTTAACGGTTCCAGCCAAGCAAGAAGCAACTACACGCCTATATTTCTTCCCACAGAAAAAGAAAAACTACAGCATTATTTCTTGATGCAGCAAATTAAATCGGAGAGCGGCAGCATTACTAAAGAAAATGGAGATTCAAAATACAGTAAACAAGAGGAACAAGAAATCTATGCGGAACTGGAACACGAGAATTAGCTTTTCAGCCAGATTGCCAGATGATGTTAGTGGGATCTTTGCAGAAAGCATCTGTGCAGTGAAGTACTCTAACAAGCCATTCACAGACGTTAGAGAGTCAATATTGGAGATGACCCAGAAGGTAAAAATTCAAACTTGGAGAGAAATGGAGGAGCTAATTTACTGTTACATTTTTCTCAACTCATCAGAGGTTCATACTGTCATCGAAGATGCTTTTCTCAGTTTGCTTTTTCTCTAGTCAAAGAACGAATAAGTCTTGTGCTTAGCTTCTTTCAACTCACTGCTTATCTTGATCTGCACCATCGTGTTACTGTAATTTCATTTTGCGTTTCCTTATCAATTCCTTTCACTGCTAAAAATTACATTATCAAACATGTAAAGTGAGATAATCAGCATTGAGAAGCCCAGTAAGTGATATCTCTCCACCAAAGGTATAAGCTAACAAAGCCTCGCCTGATATTGGCATTTCCCTACTTTGTTGATGTCTTTAAATATCCTTATAAATTACTGAAGATCTCTAGTAGAGATATTGAACAGGAGATTTGGCAGGAAGTAAGTGGAAACACTTCCTGAATAGGAAAATCGTCTAGGTATGCCTTTTTTGGGTTTTAACTCTTAACGAAGATGGTAGACTTCAAATTCTTCTAGTGCAAGAAAAAACAAGCATTATATTACATTCATAAACTGAATATGCAGACTAACATAAGCAAACCGACAGAGTCATGCAGATTATCCAGGTTAAGCATGTATTCACTTATGATATGCTTCCGAGTTCGATAATGATCAGCATAAATTCTCCTGTTTACACCAAATAAAATCACTTTTAAATGATGTAGGACATGGTTAAGATCATTCCAAGATTCTTCACCTACACTAGGAATTGGAGATTCACAGAATGGTAATCTAAAATGGTTTTTTTTTTCCACGTAAATATTTTGGTTAGGAAAGACGGTCCGAGAGCTGGAAGTACTAAATTCCTGATGCTTTAACACAAGTTTACCACAGGTAGTGCCCCTTTTGGCTTTATATTGGTACCAAAATTCCACCTGCACTCGCCAAGTCACCTTACACCCGAAAGGCATAAAGGATAGACATAACTAGCAGCAAAGACGCATGCTACACGCATAAACACAAATAACTACAGCATATACCAACCCTTTGACACCACACTTACTAAATACCCTATAGTAAATTTTGTTTTATAACAGCCTGCAGACCAAGCGTCTACAACCACCAACAAAGCAGACATCCCATTATCAAGCTTAATACCTGCCATTTTCATCCATAAGAGGAAACAAAAAAATTTTCCACAAAAACAACAAAGCTAGCTACAAGCAGAAGATAGTAATAATTTCTTTAGGTGACAAGTATTATTTGCTATCATTGATCCGTCCTTCATGCTTTGTGAAAGAAAAGAACAGATGGATGTACCAGTTTGGAGTTCTCATTTCTTGTTTCTGCAGATGGAGCACATCTCTCATGTTTTCAGTCAATGCATTTTGAGCAATCTCAGAAGCTTGTCTACAGAATTTTGATTGATTCAGCTTGAGGCAAAACTCCAGCCGATTCTGAAATGCAGCCAATTCTTGAAAATGGAAATCCAAGATTAACAAAATCAAAACCTTGATGAATGCATTTCTGAGGAAGTGGTCTACCTTCCAGAAACCTGTTGGCCATGCATTCCATGCTTTCTTGGGTTTTACATCCATCAACTCATAATTTCATATTAACATCAGAGTATCAAGGCTTCCCACCATGAATTAAAGCAAAAATGATTAAGAAACAATAGTAAAGAATGTTAACTCCAGGTCACTAAATGCAATGGCAGCCATAACGGTAGTCAGCTGCATTTACTTTGCATATTTGACATTATCTGAAACTTCATAAAGCTAAATGAGCAACCCTCACAGATTGACAAGATTGCCTGCTCGGATTAATCATGTCAGAAAACATAACCTACTCAATATTCACAAATTGTATGTCCCTTCCTGATCAGAGTGTTAATATCCAAACTCCCAGCATAACAAACCTCAGATGTCCTCAAAATTGATATTTTGAATCCTAGCAGCCAGCAATTTTAAATTTAGTATTGAGCTTCTGAGGGCATCTAATGAATGAAGAACTCAGTCCCAAGCTTCTTTCTAGAAAAGCTAATGTCTTTATACCAAGATTTTGTACTTCATACTCAACTACAACTGGCTATCTTTCTCGGTATTGAGCTTCTGCTGGTGTCTGATGATTAAAGGCCTTAGTCCCAGTCTTCTTTGTGGAAAAAGTAACTTCAATAAACCAAGATTTTCTACTTCATATCTGTCGCGCCCCACTTTTTTTGGAAAAAATAAAATGATTGTTTTTTGTTGAATTTTATTGATTTTGAAAAAATGAATTTTTTGATGAAAAAATATGGGTCTAAATGGGACTTTTGAAAATGCGACGATTTGACCCAAGAAAAATAGTTCAAAAAGGGTTTTTTATATGAAAAATGGAGTCGCCACTTGGTATAGAGTTAGGGTGTACCAAGTCACCCAAAAAGTGAATTTTTAAAGAAAAAAGTAAGAAAACCCTTTTTAAACGACTCCTAGTCCACGTAAAACAAAGAAAAAGGTTCGGGAGTCACATTTGACGAAGGGGAAGGCAAGGATAAAAATTCAAGGCACCCCTTCGACCTAGCCAAGGCTAGTTGCGTGACTTAACCCTTATTTTCCTCATTTTTTCTACCCAAAGTATGTATTGCAAATTGGATATGACTAATGGATGAGAAATGCAATCTTAAGTCTAGAAATGTCTCTGATGAGGCTTTTGATCCCATTCACATGAATTGTGAAGGTCAATAAGAAAAGACCTCATAGAAAATCATGAACGATGCAAATGAGGACTCAAATGAGAGTGTAAGTGTGCAAAGTGTAGGAAAAAGGTGCATGTGTGCAATTTGAAATTATTTGTGTGCAAATGAATAAAAATATAAATGCTTGTGTGCAAGTGAATGAAAATAGTAAATATATAAGTAAAATAGGTGCAATGTGTGAAGTGAAAAGTAAAGAAAGTGAATAAGTGTGTGAATATGGCATGTGGATTTAAAATATATAATTAGTGAGGAAAATAGTGAGAAAATGATATGAAAATGCATGAACTTAGAGGAATGCATCAGGTCGGGTACGGGAATGACCTCTAGTTTTTGTGATTTTAATTTTCCCTTTGATTAGAAGGAAAAACTAGCGTGCTAAGGCTATTTTGAAGCCACACTCGCTCGTTTCCCTTACCCAAGGGGGTTTCTCAGGCAAATGGACCCTATAATTAGCATGAAATGCAAAGGCCTAAAATGAAAGGGAAAAGGTTAGAGGGACATGCCAGATGTCATAAAAACTGAAAAAATGCATGAAATGTAGTGGAGCATGCGAATGTGAACTAACGAGGGGAAAACCCTAAGGGTCTAGCGTTGGACTAGCCCATTCTACGAATTCCGACTAGCATTGGACTAGCGGAAACGTACATTCATCCATCACATTCATTTATAAATATAGAAAGCAAGTAGACATGCAAAATCACTTATAACACGTAGCACATAACACTTAGCATGCTCGACTAGATGCAATAGCTTAATAAAGCAAATTAACACATAGTAACTGAGCATGCAAGACAAATAAGACGATTAAAGCCCTAACTATTACATTTGCTAGCTAAAACAAAGAGGGAAGGGAAAATGGACCAAATTACTTGCTATGCCCTATCTATTACAGGCCAAGAGGTGTACACATACCCCATAAATGAAAATAAAAGAAAGATTTAAAAATGAAATAAAAGTAAATAAATGAAAGGCATTAATAAACATTTAAGAAAACCAAGTAGGCATGCAATTTTCATTTAGCAAGTTGGATCACATAGGGAGATACACGGAAAAGATAAAAGAAAGTATACCGTCCCCTTTTGTGGTGCTAATAAGTTGGAGAAGGTTTTAAATTGGAGCTACAACCACTAAACAAAGGATTAATGCACCAATTTAATAGTAAATCAAACAACACAAATTCTTCAAAAACAAAAATTAAAGAACCACTAATAACTATGAAATTGAACCATTAGATCCCTATTAAAATCAAGTTTGACCAATTCGCTACTGTGAGTCACTCAAAGGAAGCAGGTAATGCAGCAAAAGCAAGAGACAAAGCATCACTTTAATCAAGAAATAATTACAAAAGATAAAAGTAAACATGAAATTGGATCAATTCAAGGCATTTAAAGGAAGGTGAACAGCCCATGTAAAATTTAAAACAAGTAGTGACTTGATTGCAAAAACTAAAGGAATTTGAGAGGTCAATTTGATTGGTTTTCCCAATTTTTTTGGGTCATACTGGCATAAGGGGAAACTTGAGGGGGTTAAGAGGCAATTTTGAAACAATTTTTCCATGCAAATTCATGCAAGCTACGTGAGACTTAAACTACTGCAACTAAAAATGCAACATGCTCTCTTTTACTTCCAAGACAAAACCAAACGCACAGCTTATTGTTCAAGCTCGGATTTCAAACCCAAACACACAACTTTAATCTAGACCCAAACTTCATACTCACCACCATCCAATCAGGTAGAAAATTTAGAAATATTTCATGCCAAACTCTGGAAAACCATGCAAACATGTAAAGGAAAGAAAAACAAAAGGCTGCTGCAATTCTTCTTAGTTTCACCTATCAAGATCAAATTCAGATTCAAACCTCTACCTTAACCAAAGTTTCCTTAATCTAACACCTGAACTCTGAACTAAACAAACGAGACATCGCCAATCAAACAAACAAAGACGTAAGAAGGAGCTCAAAAATAGAAAAAAAAAACTGATGCAAAAATTCTGGAACAACACTCAAACACAGTTTTTTTTCCAGCACTTTGTTGGTCATAATCCAGCTTTTTTCCGGCCAAAGCCTTGTATTTGGCACTCAAATCCAGCATGCAACTCCTTAACTAACTGCTTAACATATCTAGTTCAGAAAACAACTTCAATCATCAACACAAAATCATCTAAAAAAAAATCCAGAAACATCCAACAAGCCTCGGATGAACGTGCACTTGGCAGAATTCAATTTCATTTTATTTTTCTGCTTTAAACCCGTTAATTAACTATAGGCAGAACTTAATCATCTTGTAGTTTACTAGTTAGTCGTAATTAGAGGTTCAGAACAGCAAAATTATACCCAATGAAACTACATGACTCAAGACAAATCTCGGCAGCATCCTTTCAGCAAAACAGAATTTTTCTAAGCTCCTTAATTCATCACCCAAATACATAAAATTATCATGCATAGTCTTAATCATCACAATTTCATTCGGCTAAGTACACTTAGATGCTCAGATTGTCCTAGACAAACAGAAATACAGCTGCATTCTTTCATCAGCTCTCGGCAGCAACACTTAGCCAAAAACAGAATTTCTAATGGCTTGATTTCTATCCACCGACTGTACAAGCCTCACATGCAACTCGCATATAGTTTCTTCCACTAGTAATCAACCTAAAAAAATCCAGAAATTACCTCACAACAAGCTAAGCTCCTGCGCAGAAAGTCTGAAAATTTTCTCCCTCTCGGCTCTCTTCCTCCGCGGGGTTTGCTGGCTCTGGTTTGATGAGTTGCAGCTGGAAATGGTGAAATGCAGCTTGGTTGAGGTTGCAGCTGGTGGTTGTTGGTCTGAGGTTGACGGAGAAGGCGATGGTTCCCTGGTCTCCTCCCTCAGCTTACGGCAGAACAGAAACAACAAAAGAAATTGCAGTTCGGCCTCTCCCTCTCTCTCTCAGTCGATACTCCAAGGGAACTACTCACTCACGGCTCACGGATGGAATAGATACAACATAGCAGGTCTCACCCTTTTTTCCCTCAGCTCCCGAACAGAAAATGAACCAAGCCCAGAGTTCGGCTCTCTTTCAGTCGTTAATTACAATGACCCTCCTTTCTCCCTCGCTCACGGCAGTAAAATGGAAATGGATTGTGGCCGACCAAAATGAAACCGAAGTCCTCTCTTCTGCTGTAGTGAGTTGGGAGTCGTGTGCATTAGTGGATGATGGAACCGGCAATAAGGATGGAAGATGCTGGAATGTGAAGTGGAAAATGGAACCGGCAGAAGGAAGGAAGGTGCTAGTATATGGAGTGGAAAAATGGATTCGGCAGAAGTGGAGTTGTGATTTTTTGATTTTGATTTTCTTCCTTTTTGAAATTAATTGAATAAAACTGATAATAAAAATAGATAACAAACAACAAAAACAACAGAAAGAGTAATTTAATTAACATAGAGTAGAAACTAAATAAACTAGAATCAACAAAACACAATTTTCCATTTTCATCAATTTTCATCATTTTCCTTTTTTTCTTTTCCTCAACTTAATAATTTAACAAAAATAATAGTAAAACTAAATAAAAACAACAATTTTAATTACAAACACATCAAAGTAAACAAACTAAAATAACAAAGTTATCATTTTCGATTTTTCTTTCATTTTCATTATTTTTCATCATTTTCCCTTTTTCTTTTTCAAAAATAAAATAACCAAAATAAACAAAATGCCAAAAGATTGAATTTAAGAGGAATGAACGTATTTTGTGAACCATTTCCTTTTTTCTCTTTTTTCATTTTTTTCATGATTTTTCATTTTTCTTCAAGAAAACATTGAATAAAAAC